>NC_142538.1:13020000-13192500 GCF_056151865.1 Erythranthe guttata | reverse complement strand
CCAACAATATTCCAGCTAAGGTTGTTCGAACAACTTGCAAATCCAAAATTAAAAAACCTAAAAACCCAATCCATCCTGCACAAAAGAAAATCCCGAACACTAACTTAAAAAAATTCCAAAATTCTTCGAAGGGGGCGATTACGAGGGATGGGTTCATAAACGGGATCCACATTAAGAACATGGGTTCCCGGATCATTAGCACTGGATGAATCAAATGGGTCGTATGTCAAACGGATTTTACGGCAAATGGGCGGTGGGATTTTTTCCTGGGCCGCAGCAGCTCCAACGGCGAAAAATGGAGGTCTTGCGGCGGGTTTGAGAGGAAATGAATATGGATTAAAACATGGATTGTGTTATGAAGCTGCGTCTGTGTTACTGTGTTATGAAGCTGCGTGTGTGTCTGTGATGTGTGGGCGTGGAGAGAGAGTGAGAAGAAGACTATTTTTGTTTATTTTTTGTTTTGTTTTGTTTTTTTTTTTTTTTTTTTTTTTTTTGGTTTTAAAGATTAATTTATATTTAATATACAACATATAACTGCATGGACGAATATACCCCTGCGAATGTCATGTGCAAGGCACATGTTTTAACTTTCCGGACAAAATTGCCGGAAAATTGAGTTTAGGGGGCACCGTGCAACGAACTAATGAGTTCAGGTAAAAACGTGCAAATTTTTTTTGTTTGGGGGGTAAAGTGCAAATCGGTCCTTAATTTAGGGGGCAAACTGCTTTTTACTCTTTATATTAACCCTACTTATAATCATAGTCGTAGCTATTTTCTAATTCAGCCACCCATTCTCTCTCACATCAATCAGGTTCTATTTTTTTTTCTCTTTCTTCGCCACAAGCCGCCGCCATCTCCTCCCCTTCCACCTCTGCCTGACGCCGCCTCTGTACCACCGCCCTCGCCATCTCCGTCCACCACCGCTCCTCTGTATGGACTCGATGATAAAAAAATCTCGGGCATAAAGTTTTTCTCTAGTTTTTTTTTTTTTCGTGATTTGAGTGACGATGTGGACAATTATTATCAATCTAGATCCGTTGATTAACAATAATCTCATTGATTTTAGAGTGAAGATTTAGCATTTGCTGCAAATCTTGAAGTTCTTCTCTTTATTTCTTCAGTTTTTTAGATTCTTTACGTTAGTTCCCTAGAGAAGATGACGTTTTTAGTTGTTATTGTTACTTTTTAATTGATTTTATATTTTGCTATTTGTTTTAGTTGTTTCAACAAATAGTTAAATTTAACAAATGGTTGATTTTTGTTAGATGAGAATTGTTGGAGATTTGTTGATTAAATAACTAAATAATTTTACAATGTAAATAATATAGTTAATATATTGTTAACTCGAACTACTTGTTTATGTGGTCGGAATATGTATTTGACAATGACTCAAGAACTTCAATATATATAGAACCTTAATTTATTTTATTCTATTAATCGTACTGTGTCTCCTGGGTATTTGATACACACATGTTGTAGCTACTAATTACATTAATTATTTCAGAAAACAAATTAAATAAATAATAAATGAATTTTGGTGAACTAATTGTAAGATGCAAATTCAAACGTATAACAACTAGTACCAGCGTTCCCCCACCTTGTATTAATCTTCATCATCACCCCCTGTACCCAAAACATAAAATAAATAAGTTTTCTAAAATTTGGTAATTAATTTTATAAAATCTTGATTTAATATATTAAATTTTATTAAAATACAAACCTGTGGCAGTACTAAAACTGATTCCAACTCGAATTTCACCATAGTAAGTTCCATCTTTTAAAACAACCCTGTACTTTTGAGTACCAAGTTCAGCTTTTCCATTCTCTACACCTAACTCAAGTAGCTCCTTCACATATATCCTGCATTTAATTTATATATTCATTTTTTTAACCAACTAATTTAATTAATAAATATCTATATATTTACATATAATTCGTACAAAAAAAAAAAAAGAAAAAAGAAAAACGGGGACTAGAATTTACGTGGTTTGGCCAAGGTAGTCATCTCTAGTGAATCTGTCGTGGTCCATAATTTGAAGAAAGAGCTTATATTTTCGTTGGTTATCGTCTCCTGCGTCTGCTGGGTAATGTACCTTGAATTTGAACCGTTCATTCCACTCTGGCTTGCTACCTTGTCCTATTTATATATAATACCAATTAGTTTATTGAAACAATTATATAATGAATTTGAAATATTTAACTTTGAATATATAAAAATATGAAACACAAAAGAAAAAGAAGGGTTAAATTAAAAAAAAAAAAAAAAAAAAAAAGAGAAGAAAATTAAGCTAATTTACCATGAGCTATTTTGCTGATGTGCTCTTCATTTCCATACTGAATCACAACATATGGATCTATCCTACCTGCATGCACCAACAAATACATTATTACAACTTTGACCAATAAATTAAACCAATTGTGTTTTCAATTTATGAATTACGATACAAATTATTTATGATTAAACAACTTTTCACTGGGTGTCAGATTTAAATATATTCATTCAGATCAATACAAGTATTCATTTTTCATTTATAAATGCTATTCGTAATCATAAATAAGAGAACATTAGGCGGTAATTAAGTTAACGAAAGAGGAATCAAACTTAATACTAATGGTGGAAATTTTAACGAGATTACGAATAACAAAATGTTATGGTTCTATAAGTGGAACGCGCGCGCGAGTTTATCCAATTTAATCTACTTCTTCATCACTATAACACCTCCAAACACTCATTCATTATTATATACACACACCATGGAACGTAACACATACATACATACATACATACATACATACATACATACATACAAATGAGAAGGCCATGAGTACGTACCGAATAAGTGTGTGCTCAAGAGGCCTTTACCCCCAAAAAGTGTCACTTCCATTGTTCCTACCGTCATCTCTCTCTCTCTCTCCTTGAAATGGAAGAAGATATATTTAATTTGCAGATATATTGCTTATTTTCTCTCCTAGAGAAATGATATATGTATTCGAAGGGATGTGTGTGTATGCAAGGGGAAGAGAAACAAAAGAGAATGTGATTGTTATAGTTGTTTAGGTGCAGAAGTTTGTTAGCTTTGATGAATTAGCCAAAGTAATCAATCATGTGTTTATATAGAAGACATAAATTTATCTGTGTAGGGAAAATTGCAGTTTCGTCCTTGGGATATTGTTTATATGGGTTTAGCCCCAAATTGTATAGCTGTACTTTTAAGAACTGACCACTTCAATTCCCATATAATATTTTATGCCATCTCATCATTTTAAAGTTATGGGATTGAAAATAACATGAGTCAGGTTCTATAGGATCAAAATGAATTTTGTTTCATTCGGATAAATTATTATAATTTCTGACGACAGACGGCTGAGAATTTCATATTTGTAATGCTACTACGTTAATTAGATTCCTTTGGTCTTTGTCTTCACTTTTTCAGTTATTTGATTGTTCAATTTAGGTTAGCTGGGTCAAACTTTTAGTTAATATATATATGAGCCGCCATTTTATGATCATAAATGGCAACATAAAATAATATTATAATATCATAAATAAGATAACCATAATTAATTGATCAATTGAACTTATCAGACATATCAAACGAGTCAACTGTAAATTGCTTAATCATATATATATATATATGCTTGTAAAAGAACATCAAAGAAAATATATCTAATTATTTTTGCTTTGATAAAATGGTTCGATGGATCCAACCAAGAAACTTGATAAATCTAATTTCACAGTATAAATATGATTTGGATTTTTGTAGCACTAGTAATAATGATATTGTTAAATATACTTCGATTTATATTAAAAATTTAATCGTTAATTTACTTGATGCTAAATAGGGGTCATAGGATATAGGTTCCTAATGACAAAATTTATTAGTACTAAATGACAAGTTCAACTAAACACATTTACTTCATATTCTTTATAAATTTCATTCCAAAAATGCCCCTCCATTCATAAATTCGAAATATACATCAAATAAATTTCAAATTGCATTTATCATTTTATTTATTATGCATTTAATATTTTTATATTTGCATTTAACTTTTTTAATTTTTTTAACAGAATATCTGTTCATCTTCCTTTTTTTTCATTATTCATTTTAGCATTTTATACACTACTATAAAAACTTCTTTTTTTTTTTTTTCAATTCTACATAATATTGAAAATTACAAAAAAAAAAAAGAAAAAAAAACCTGTTATTTATTTTTATTTTTTTCAATTTACATATTTTGATTTGTCCGTAATAGACTATGGTATACTACGGTGTACTATAGCATACTACGATGTACCTAGCCACCAACAACTCCTAGCAGTCGCGAACGCTAGCCGCCAACGCAAACCCTTGCAGCCAACGCTCACAGCCGCCGCGACCGTTGTCACCTACCAACATTGAGAAAACTTAGATCTGCCATTTAAACCCAAACTAAGCAAAATCTCTTACAAGATAAGAAAATCAGATGCAATTAATTATTCAAAATATGCTTTTAATAACATCCCATCCATAACCACAACACCCCGCCTCACAACTCCATGTCGTCGCCACCTACCATAACCACCGCCACCATAGCAGTCGCCACCTACCATAATCACCGTCATATCCTCCATAACTATTACACTATAATTGGATTTAATCCTTTATTAAATACAAATCTGTTAAAAGAAAAAGAAAAAAAAAAGAGGGGGGCTTGGGGACAACAAATGAGAGAGAGAGAGAGAGAGAGAGGAGAAAGGAGAAAGTGAGAGAGGGGAAGAGAAATAGACTTTTATTAGGTATTGTAAGGGTATTTTTTGATTAAATAAAAAAATAAAAGATGTGTATCAATTTTTATTTTAAAATAAGGATATAGTTAAAATGTTCTATTTGCATTTGTCACTCATATTTAATTAAGTTTGATTTGAGGGGTGTGAGGAACATTACCCCTAAATATAATGCATTTAAACTTACTAGTAGAGATGCATACAATAAATTGCATTTATAACCTCCAGGCTAAAAAAAAAAAGAAGTTGAAGCGGCTTTTAATTTGTTGAATGTTCCACCTTCCAAATGAACACGAATTCTCAATTCGCATCTACATAAATAAGACATTTTCTATGTAACAATTTTCTATAGGTCACTCTATATTAGATTTTTTGTGAATAAATTCAAGTTATAAGTTTCAATATTTATTAATTTCATTGTTTCTATCGTGACAAAAATATCCTTTATTAATTGGAATCAAACCCCTTCAAATCTTTCTAACAAATCAAATTCATCAAAATATCTCTATCAAATCAAATTCTCTTAAACTACAACCGTCACTGTGATCCGCCAAACACAAACTACAATCTGAAAATATAATCTGCATTAGCAAACGCCAAACTATTTATATTTAATTACAAACAACAAACTACCTATATTTAATTGCAACAACAACTAAAAATATAATATACATGCATGCATCATCTATATGTAAACAATAACAATATAAAAATCTATTGTTACAAATTGCAATTTGCAGTTTTCTATTTCATGTTGCTATTTATTTTGCGTTTTAATTTTAATTTTTTTTGTCTGCTTGACGAATGAAAATCAATGACAGATGCAAACAAAAATTATAAATTCACTTACAAAAGAAAACTAAAAAGAATGAAAAATATTTTTTCTTATTACGTACAAATTTATAAGTAAAAAGAATGACAACAAAAATTATAAATTTACTCATAATTTTTTTTGCTGTTTTGACGAATGAAAAATAAAATGAAAAAAATATAAATTTACTTATAATTTTTCTTTTTGTTGTTTGACGAATGAAAACTAAAAAGAAATATAGAGAGGGAGGAGAGAGACAGAGAAGAGAGGGAGATAGATGAGAGATAGAGAGGGGGTAGGCGTAAGATTGTTGAGAGGGATTAATTAATTGGATGGCGGCCGAGTGAAGAAAGGGAGAGAGATGCATGTTAGATTAAATGAAAGGAAGACTGATAAATGGGGTTTGTTAATCACTTCTACATAAATTTATATATTAATTGCGGGTGTTTTTTGGTTATACATAAATAATTTAATTTAATTTATATTACTTTTTTGTTTAAAAGATCTACACGGTTGCACTTAATTATACTCATCTAACAATTATATCAATACTTATATAAGTCCAGAATAAAGGGCGTCTAAGCAAATTTTCCCTTCATACATACATGCATTATTTAGTTGGATTATTTCCATGCAAGACTTGCCTAGTTATATCATGTATACTTTCCGCTATACCTGCCGCCTTTGACCTTCTTAAACAATGTTAAAGTAACATGGAATGATAAAGGTGTAGTAGTACAAACATAGACTGAAACTAGATCGTTTTACACGAAACATTGCAAAAATGGAGGACATCTAACCATAGGCGGAACCACGAATTCCAGATAGGATGCACTTAACATTTACGGGAGTTTAGGGATAGCGCCCCCGAGATATTTTTAGATTCATTCACATAAAATAGTATAAAATAAATTTTAATTTGCTATCATTTTTATATTCAGGTTCAAATTGTTGTGAAAATAAAAAAAATAGTCTTATAAATTAGAGAAATAAAGAATAGCTTTTTCCTAGTAACAAAACAAAATCCAACCAACACAAGTACTATTCAGAACGTGAACTATATATATGCATTATATATTTTCATTTGTTGCAAAATTAGCGCAAGGAATGGATATCCATAACGAGTTATTAGTTTGGCGTAAAGAAATACATATGCCGGGTTATAATTTTAGCGCAAGAAATGTACATAACTAGTTATTAGTTTTGCGTAAAAAAATGTACATCACGAGCTATTTGTTTAGCGCAAAAAATGTATGTACTTATAAGTTATTTATTTTACGCAAGAAATGTACTGACGGGTTAATTTTTTGCGAATTAAAGACACGGTTAATATGTTCTTTTATTTATTTATATTTATATAAAATAGGAATCAGGTCATTCAAAAGCAATGCACCCTATTAAAATGTTATGGCTAACATCGTGTGTTTATAATGTTAATGCATTTAACAAGCTGTGACCCGTTAAAATCGTATATGGGTCGGGTCAGTAGTTTAATTTAGAAATAAAGTTGGGCCAGGCTAGTGAATACTGATTTTTGGGCCATTCTATTTTGAATAAATAAAGTTGGGCTCGATCAGACTAATACATAAGACTTGCACAAACCACTAACACCAAAATTTGCAGAAAAAATATCAAAACTCTTTCATATGATTTTCAATTAAAATTGCAGGAAAAGCAAATTACAATTTCCGTCCCAATAAATTTGCACTAATTACACATTTTGTCCCTCATATTTTAAAAGAAACAATTTTAGCCTTCGTCAATTTTTCGTTAGTACCAACAGAATCCATAGTGTGTTGGTCCACTGCCTTATCTGACGAAGTAACGGTAAATTAACGAAAATGACCAAATAATGTTGAATTATTGAAATAAGAGGGAATAAATATATTTTTTTATGAACATGGGAGACAAAATGTAATATCAGTGCAAACTTAGGGGATGAAAACTGTAATTTTCCCAAAATTTCACATGTTCGAAAATAAAGGATTCAGAGAAATAAAATTGAAACTCAAAGGACTTGTGGATAAAATTTTATTTTCTCTCAAGCACGTTGTAGACTAGTTATAGTCCAATTTAGGGATCGGAGTAATGACACACTTGAGTCAGTTGATTTGATTCACCATACATACATACATATTACTCACAGCATGGACTATATATGAATTATATATTTTAATCTAGCGCAAAATCAGTGCAAGGAATGTAAATAATGAGTTATTAATTTTGCGTAATAAATACAAATGACGGGTTATAAATTTTGCGCAAGAAACGTACATAATGAGTTATTAATTTTGCGCAAAAATTGTCAAAAACAGATTATTTACTTTGCGCAAAAAATTGTACATAAGGGGGCCATTAATTTTGCGCATGAAATGTATATAACGAGTTATTAATTTTGCCCAAGAAATGTACTAATACGGGTTCATTCTTGTAAATTTAAGACACGATAATTATTTTATTTTACTTTATATTTTCATTTAAAATAGGAATTAACTCATTCAAAAACAAAACCTAAGGAACTACATGATGTATATCTCTACTGATATACCAAACGAAAATAAATAAATAAACATATCTTTGCTTCAAACTCATAAAAATGTGAAAAAGACAAACCTGCATGCGAATCTTGTCGTCGAAGAGCGAGAATGCTTGGCCGATGCTATTGCCATGTTATGGCCGGAGGCAATAGCAGATGATGTGTCGGTGATTCAAACGCAGGCAGAGCCACAGTTTGGAGATGAAGAGAAGATGACGTGAAATCGCTTTCTATGATCATTCACAAATGATATCGGTTTTGAAGTAAGTATAACTCCTCCTGAAATAACACCGCAGTCGTCCTTTTCTGACCACAAACAAGTTAGAGAAGGCGTAGACCCTATATATCCTTACCTCTCGACTGCTTCAACCACCCTCTCCGGTTTTGCAAATTACTGCAGCAAGTCAACCTAAAGAGGACCATGATATGGAGCGAGAAAGAATGCGAGACGATTCTGTGATGCCTTTTGGAGCTTCAAAGCAAAAAAAAAAGGCGAAATCGGGTGGTGCAACTAATTATAGAAGGAAGCCAATGAAGAAAATAAAGGTGGATGATGATTCTTGGATGCTAGTAGGATGGGTGAAATGTTAAGTGTATATTTTTACACTTTATCGTACCTTTTATTTGAGCTTTTGGTGTGTTTTAACGATAATTGGTGCTTAAAAAGTTGATTTATTGTATTTTACGTACAAATTGAAGAAATTGAAAAGTATGGGGTCAAAACTGCAATTTTAGAGAAAATATGGGCCGAAAGTGAAGATATAAAAAATCTGAAGAAATCAGCCCGGGACGCCCGTCCCAGATTTACACTTAACACTGGGATGGCCGTCTGAGAAGCAGAAGCAGCCTCTGGTTTTGGGACGGCCGTCCGAGTTTTAGTAACTTCGGGACGACCGTCCGAGATGACGAAAAGGCGCAGTAAAGGAATCCTAATTGCACAAGGAAACTATCTTCTTCTTCAAATTTTCCACCCTATATAAGACTAAGCCAAGCACACAATTGGGGATCGATCTTTTACGCAATTTCAAGGGCAACAAAGCAATAACGAAGACGAATAATTCGAAGACTTCAAGCATAGACTTATGTTTATGATTAACTTTATTTGCGTGTTTCCTTTAATCCTGAGTAGCTGAATTTCTTATTTCTTGGATTTTATTTTGAACCCTATGTGGGATTTATTAATCATTTTCTATGATTTTATGCAAGTTTTAATTCCGGATTATTTCTTCTACTTGTTTTATTAAGTTCATGAAACTGGCCACTTTATGCGCTTTTATGTTATTGTTAATCGCATGAATCGGAAGATTGGGTTAATAATTAGAATTGTGGTAGAAGAGCCTCTGTGGTATTAACATAGGAATATAGTTAATCTCTTAGGTAGCCATTATTGAGATTTGTGCTTAAAGCTGTGTTCTAGAATTAATTGCGTAGGAATACAGTGATTGAATCTAGAGTATTAGAATCGTAATACACGGGGATTAATTTAGCATCTCAGGTTAATAATCCGGGTTAATTGCTTGCATAATTGAAGGAATTGGGGGAGTAATAATAACATAGGGGGAAGAATAAAATCCTAGGCTTGTTTACTTTGATTAAATTTTCGTTCTAAATTGCTTTCTTATTTTTGCCTTTTTAATTTGTTTTAAGTATTGCTTTAGTTTAATTTAGTTTATTAATCATTTTTCGACTGTGTAAGATGGGCTTGATAGCAATTGGGAGAATTTAGCATCTAGGATTAAATAATTAAATATTCTCTGTGGGATCGATACTTGGACTTAAAAAATCTACTTTATTACTTGTACGATACGTGCACTTGCGAGTAGGTATTACACCCAACATGAAACGAGTGAACCAGAGGCCGTTTATCGAAAAATTTTCTCGATACTCTACGCACCAGGTATACGTCTCAAGAACATTTAGATAAAAATTTGAATCACAATTTCCCTCGCTTTTTTTTTTTTTTTTGAAATTTTAATTTGCTGTCATTTTTTTATTCAAGTTCAAATTGTGTGAAAATAAAAAAATAGTCTTATAAATTAGAAAAATAAAGAATAAGTTTTTCCTAGCAACAAAACAAAATCGAACCAACACAAGTACTATTGAGAACGTGAACAATATATATGCATTATATATTTTCATTTATTGCCAAATTAGCGCAAAGAATTAATGTCCATAACGAGTTATCAGTTTGGCGAAACGAAATACATATGCCGGATTATAATTTTTGTGCAAGAAATGTACATAACCGGTTATTAGTTTTGCGCAAAAAATGTACATCACGAGCTATTTATTTAGTGCAAAAAATGTATATAAAGAGTTATTTATTTTGCGCAAGAAATGTACTGACGGGTTATTTTTTTGCGAATTAAAGACACAGTAAATATGTTCTTTTATTTATTTATATTTATACAAATTAGGAATCAAGTCATTCAAAAGCAATGAGATTTAAATATTTTTTTTGCTCTAATAGTATAAAATATAAAATTGATAATATTTCGAAAACGAAAATTAATTCTATACGAGACAAAAATAATAAATGCGTTATAACTGACAACCAAGCAAATCAAGGACCTCGAAAAAAAATTAAATTTATTGTATTCGAGACAGGTGGACGTAATAAATACCGGAATCTAACAGGTGTAGTGTAGTAGCTTAGACTTCAAGCTACTAAAAAAGTAACTATGGTTAAGCTCTAATCATTAGCCATGGTTAAATCCAACCCTAACTATCGCAAAATTGTAAAAAACAGATTATTGACTCTGCGCAAAAAATGTACATAAGGGGGTCATTAATTTAACGCATGAAATGTATATAACGAGTTATTAATTTTGCGCAAGAAATGTACTAAGACGGTTTCATTTTTGTAAATAAAGACACGATAAATATTTTATTTTACTTTATATTTTCATTTAAAATAGGAATTAACTTATTCAAACACAAAACCTAAGGAACCAGATGATGTATATCTCTACTCATATACCAAATGAAAATAAATAAATAAACCTATCTTTGCTTCAAACCCTTAAAAATGTGAAAAAGAGAAAACTGCATGCGAATCTTGTTGTCGAAGAGCGAGAGTGCTTGGCCGATGCTATTGCCATGTAATGGCCGGAGGCAATAGCAGATGATGTGTCATGGATTCAACCGCAGGCAGAGCCACGGTTTGGAGATGAAGAGAAGATGACATGAAATCGCTTTCTATGATCATTCACAAATGATATCAGTTTTGAAGTAAGTATAACTCCTCCTGAAATACCACCGCAGTCGTCCTTTTCTGACCACAAACAAGTTAGAGAAGGCGTAGACCCTATACATCCTTACCTCTCGACTGCTTCAACCACCCTCTCCGGTTTTGCAAATTACTGCAGCAATTAAACCTAAATAAGAACAGGACATGGAGCGAGAAAGAATACGAGACGATTCTGTGATGCCTTCTGGAGCTTCAAAGCAAAAAAAAAAAAGGCGAAATTGGGTGGTGCAACTAATTAAAGAAGGAAGCCAATGAAGAAAATGAAGGTGGATGGTGATCCGTGGATGCTAAAAGGATGGGTGAAACGAGTGAACCAGAGGCCGTTTATCGGAAAATTTTCTCGATACTCTACGCAGCAGGTATACGTCTCAAGAACATTTAGATAAATCACAATTTCCCTCGCTTTTTTTTTTTTTTTGAAATTTTAATTTGCTGTCATTTTTTTATTCAAGTTCAAATTGTTGTGAAAATAAAAAAATAGTCTTATAAATTAGAAAAATAAAGAATAAGTTTTTCCTAGTAACAAAACAAAATCCAACCGACACAAGTACGGTTCAGAACGTGAACTATGTATATGCATTAGATATTTTCATTTATTGCAAAATTAGCGCAAGAAATTAATGTCCATAACGAGTTATCAATTTGGCGAAAAGAAAGACATATGCCGGGTTATAACTTTTGTGCAAGAAATGTACGTAACCAGTTATTGGTTTTGCGCAAAAAATGTACATCAAGAGTTATTTATTTAGCGCAAAAAATGTATATAATGAGTTATTTATTTTGCGCAAGAAAAGCACTGACGGGTTATTTTTTTGCGAATTAAAGACACGGTAAATATGTTCTTTTATTTATTTATATTTATATAAAATCGGAATCAAGTCATTCAAAAGTAATGCACCCTATTAGAATGTTATGGGTAACATCGTGTGTTTATAATGTTAATGCATTTAACGAGCTGTAACTCGTTAAAATCGTATATGGGTCGGGTCAGGAGTTTAATTTAGAAATAAAGTTGGGCCAGCATATTGAATATTAATTGTTGGGCCATTCTATTTTGAATAAATAAAGTTGGGCTCGATCATACTAAAACATAAGACTTGCACAAACCACTAACACCAAAATTTGCAGAAAAAATATCAAAACTCTTTCATATGATTTTCAATTAAAAATTGCAGGAAAAAAAAATTATAATTTCCGTCCCCTTAATTTTGCACCGATTACACATTTGGACCCCCATGTTTTAAAAGTTAAACACTTTTAGTCTTGTTCGTCAATTTTTTGTTAGTACCAACGAAATCTATCGTGTGCCGGTCCATTGCCTTCACTGACGAAGTAATGGTAAATTAACGAAAATGACCAAAAAATGTTGAATTATTGAAATATGAGGGACAAAATATATTTTTTTATGAACATGAGAGACCAAATGTGATATCAGTGCAAACTTAAGGGATGAAAGCTGTAATTTTCCCAAAATTTCACATGTTTGAAAATAAAGGACTCAACGAAATAAAATTGAAACTCAAAAGACTTGTAGCTAAATTTTATTTTCTCTCAAGCACACTGTAAACTAGTTATAGTCCAATTTAGGGAGTAATGACACACTTGAGTCAGTTGATTTGATTCATCATATATACATACATATTACTCAGAACATGAAGTCATGAACTATATATATGAATTATATATTTTAATCTGTCGCAAAATTAGAGCAAGGAATGTAAATAGTGACTTATTAATTTTGCGTAATAAATACATATGACGGGTTATAAATTTTGCGCATGAAACGCACAATAGAGTTATTAATATTGCGCAAAAATGTAAAAAACACATTATTGACTTTACGCAAAATATGTACATAAGAGGGTAATGACATACTTGAGTCAGTTGATTTGATTCAGCATATATACATACTTTTTAGCAAAAGATGTAATAACGAGTTATTAATTTTGCGCAAGAAATACATATGACGGGTTATAAATTTTGCGCAAGGAACATACTTAACGAGTTATTCGTTTTGCGCAAAAGAATGTAAGAAACAAATTATTAATTTAGCGCAAGAAATGTACATAAGAGGGTCATTAATTTATCACAAAACATGTACGTAACGAGTTATTAATTTTGCGCAAGAAATATATATGACGGATTATAAATTTTGCGCAAGAAACATACTTAACGAGCTATTCGTTTTGCGGAAAAAATGTAAAAAAACAGATTATTAATTTAGCGCAAGAAATGTACATAAGTGAGTCATTAATTTATCGCAAAACATGTATGTAACGAGTTATTAATTTTGCGCAAGAAATATACTGATACGGATTCATTTTTGTAAATTAAAGACACAAAAAATATGTTATTTTTTACTTAATATTTTCACATAAGAAATATACTAACACATGAATGTATTTTTCTACAGCTATATATTATGTACCAAAAGAAAATAAATAAAAAACCTATCTTTGCTTCAAACCCTTAAAAATGTCAAAAATAGAAAACTGCGAGTCTTGTCGTCGAAGAGCGAGAGCTTGGCCGATGCTATAGCCATGTTATGGCCGGAGGCAATAGGAGATGATGTGTCGGGGCTTCAATCGCAGGCAGAGCAAAGGTTTGGAGATGAAGAGAAGATGACGTAAAATCACTTTCCATGGTAATTCACAAATGACATCGGTTTTGAAGTAAGTATAACGCCTCTTGAAATAACACCGTAGTCGTCTTTTTGTGACGACAAACAAGTTAGAGAAGGCGTCGACCCTATATACAGGGCCGGTCCGGCGTAATCGGGGGCCCGGGGCGAGAGTATAAATATTCAGTAGTTCGGGGGTAAAAAAGAGTAAAAGAGTAAAAAAAATTCACATTTATTTTTAAAATAAATTTATAAAAAGAAAAAAGAATAAAAGAGTAAATTTTTTTTTTGATAAAAGTAGAAAATTATTTTTTTTAAAACCATAAAATAATTTTTACACATAAAAATACATAATACATATATTAAAAATTTAAAATTTTGGGCCCCTTATGAAATTGGGCCCTGGGCGTGGGCCCTGCTCGCCCCACCCCAGGGCCGGCTCTGCCTATATATGCCTACCTCTCGACTGCTTCAACCTCCCTCTCCGGTTTCGCAAGTTACCGCAACAAATCAATCTCTAGAGGAATAGAATATGGAACGAGAAAGAATGCGAGACGATTCTGTGATGCCTTCTGGAGCTTCAAAGCAAAAAAAGGCGAAATCGGGTGGTGCAACTAATTAAAGAAGGAAGCCAATGAAAAAAATAGAAGTGGATGATGATTATTGGATGCTAGAAGGATGGGAAACGAGTGAACTAGAGGCCGTCTACGGGAACATTTTTTGGATACAATGATAAGAAATACTACGCACCATGTGTACGTGTCAAGTGCATTTAGATACAAAATTGAAGCTCAATTTCTCTCGCTTTTAGTTTTGAAATTTTAATTTGCTATCAATTTTTTTATTTAATTTTAAATTGTTGTGAAAATAAAAATAATAGTTTTATAAATTAGAAACCTAAAGAATGAGTATTTAATTTTGCGCAAGAAATACGTATGCCGGGTTATAATTTTTACGCAAGAAATGTACACAACAAGTTATTAGTTTTGTGCAATAAAACTACATAACGGGTTATTAATATAGCGCAAAAAATATATATAACAAGTTATTAATTTTGCGCAAGAAATGTACTAACAGGTTATGTTTTTGCGAATTAAAGACACGGTAAATATGTTCTTATATTTACGTTGGCGTGCGTTTGAGTGGGTTGATTATACGCGTCAAGGTTACCCCCATATCCTGATCAATATTAGAAGACCAAAAAATATATTTATTAATCATATAGAGTTGATGTTATACAAGCTAGTATTCTATGATATGTAAATGATAGAATGTTCGTACATGATCATGGTTGGACTCATTGTTGCCATGGATGATACTGATTAGGAAGAGGAGAATGCGGTTCTAGATTGGTACACAATGGCATGCGGTGAAGATTTGTTACGGCATATTGGTTGTATATAGTATTATCAACGTTACATTTGTTTCTTTCTATATACATCCGAAAGAGTTGGTCTCTCTAACTGTTTATTTATACGATCAATAGGCAGCTCATACCCCTGTAGTGGGATTGTCGGGTTATGTAACTTTAAAAATAAATATTGATAAATGACTGTACGTATGGATGAGTGTACTGTACCCGAGTGTAATTTTGCGTGCGTATATTCGAATCAATGTTCATGATATTTCTGGCTTCACCTCCGTAGATGGTAACGTCCAAAGATCCAGTATGGTTGTAAATTCGGGTAACTATTTTTTCTCTATTAAACATATGACATTATATTAATGTGGGAATATAAGATTTTGTACTGTACGAATAAACTGTGTACAGTACATGCCTGGCTTCCTTATAAACAAGGTTTTTGAGGGAGAAGGATGTATTGATGAGCTGCATGCACTTGTAACGTCCAAAGATCCAGTATGGTTGTAAATTCGGGTAACCAATTTTTCTCTATTAAACATATGACATTAATGTGGGAATATAAGATTTTTTACTATACGAATAAACTGTGTACAGTACATACGTGGCTTCCTTATAAACAAGGTTTTTGAGGGAGAAGGATGTATTGATGAGTTGCATGCACTTGTAACATGAACGAACTGTTTTTCTGGCTGTGGAATATCTACTGCCTGGAGACTTTGAACATAATACTGAAATTGGAATGCATTTCTAATACGACGGCCCTTTTTTCTTATTTTCATGAGAAAATATTTTCCTTCAAGTCGTTTGTTGATAATGTCAACCAGCGGAATTTCCTGTTCAATAATGCAATGATACATTTATCAGCAGCACATACATGTAGGGAAAAAAGGGGCCAATGAATCTATTGGTTTAAAGGTAGTAAGTATGAAAACCTCATTATACTGCTCATACATGCAACGACGTTCTGTTCCAGTATATCTATTGTCTACATTCCAAATGCAATGACATCAAGACTGCCGCTGTCGTCAGAAATGCAAAGTTTATTTTTTTCCCCGTAAAATGCAAAGTGACAGATTCGTTAAAATAGTGTACATGTAAAAAGTTATAAGATGAGATAATAACCTTGGTGCTGCATGCGTATTTTCCTTGCAAGTAGAACATGTGTAACTATTGTTGTAGTCAACGTCAATAGCGTAGTGACATTTATTACTGCATCCCATGTAGAAATTTTTTTGTGCTGCATCAATTATTTTGGCAGAAACTCTGACAACAAATTTGAATGTCCAAAATTCATATTGGTCAATATTTGCAGCATTGTCGTGCATTTTGAAGTACTATAAAGGTGCGCGTGCGTTGCACGTGTCGTATTAATTTTTCTATCTAATCTATATATGATAGCTATTTTGTTATTAGAGTAATATTTTGTGACATTGATAGTTATTTGGAATAGAATATAGTTCAAAATTATTTATTAATTAATAGTAAAATAGATAAGTAATTTCATACGGTTTTCCCTATGTTTATTCACGACCCTATTATTTTTTTTATCTTTTCGTTTCAATTATTACGATTTTTACTTATCATTGTTTTTATTAAAAATTTGAATGATATAAACTTGCTTCTTAGTTATTTTTTTGGCATTTATTTTATTGGAACTCACTATATTTCATGCATTTCTTCCTTATAGCCGAGTGAATTGCTTTTTGCACCTCAAAATTGAAACTAATTTACATTTTGAAATCGCAAAAAATTAAAATTGACAAAGTTCACTTATAAATTATATACCTCATGGCAAAATGCACCCTACATAAATTTTTGGGAGACATTAACCAAAACAATAATATAGCACGATATTTTAACTTTGGAAAAAAATGACATTCTTTTTTAAATTTTTATTTCCTACTTCATATTTTTAATTATTTTTTTGTTTTAAGAATTTAAAAACATAATTGATGATTTATTTATGTGTTTCATAGTGCAATAAAAAAAATATAATTTAAAAAACTTCTTATTTTGATTCAATATAATTTAATGTACAAAATAATTCGAAAATCTCAATTTTCAATAAAGTTATATAATATATTAGAAGAAATTAAACCAAAACATGTTGAACACTGTTATTTTGGGGGGCAAAAAGGCATAGCTGGTGAAATTAAGTAGATTAAAACAGAATAAGGCGTCACACAAAATTGTTTTTAGTGATGAAAAATGACCTCAATGTCCATTCTAATTTAAAAGTTTTAAATTCGTATGTAGAATTGTCACAAAGTATTTCACCTTTTTAGAGATAATTAATTTCAAATTGTTTCATTGTTTTATAAATAATGTAGTTAATATATTCAAAATGATATAGAACCTTACTTTAGAATGTAATTAGATTTTTAACTAACAGTTGAAAAAACAAATAGAGTATAGTAAGTAGATCATACTACAAATTATAAGTAAATAAATAAATAAATAATGTAATTTTTTTTGGAGTATTATATTTTCTTAGAATTATTTTTGAAAATTAAAAAGATAAAATATAATAAATTGAAATTTTAGTTTTAAATAATAAATAAATAAAATAAAATAATTATTTAATATTTTTTATCTATCTTACAATAATAATAAAAATAATAATAATAATAATAATAATAATAATAATAATAATAATAATAATAATAATAATAATAATAATAATAATAATAATAATAATAATAATAATAATAATAATAATAATAATAATAATAATAATAATAATAATAATAATAGTAATAGTAATAGTAATAGTAGTAAGAGTAATAGTAATAAGAGTAATAATAATAAGAGTAATAATAATAATAACAATAATAATAATAATAATAATAATAGTAATAATAATAATAGTAACAATAATAATAATAATAATAGTAATAATAATAATAGTAATAATAATAATAATAATAATAATAATAATAATAATAATAATAATAATAATAATAATAATAATAATAATAATAATAATAATAATAATAATAATAATAATAATAATAATAATAATAATAATAATAATAATAATAATAATAATAATAATAATAATAATAATAATAATAATAATAATAATAATAATAATAATAATAATAATAATAATAATAATAATAATAATAATAATAATAATAATAATAATAATAATAATAATAATAATAATAATAATAATAATAATAATAATAATAATAATAATAATAATAATAATAGTAATAATAATAATAATAATAGTAATAATAATAATAATAATAATAATAATAATAATAATAATAATAATAATAATAATAATAATAATAATAATAATAATAATAATAATAATAATAATAATAATAATAATAATAATAATAATAATAATAATAATAATAATAATAATAATAATAATAATAATAATAATAATAATAATAATAATAATAATAATAATAATAATAATAATAATAATAATAATAATAATAATAATAATAATAATAATAATAATAATAATAATAATAATAATAATAATAATAATAATAATAATAATAATAATAATAATAATAATAATAATAATAATAATAATAATAATAATAATAATAATAATAATAATAATAATAATAATAATAATAATAATAATAATAATAATAATAATAATAATAATAATAATAATAATAATAATAATAATAATAATAATAATAATAATAATAATAATAATAATAATAATAATAATAATAATAATAATAATAATAATAATAATAATAATAATATAAAAGTATGAAATAAAAGCTATAATATACAATCAAACATTAAAAATCCTTCAAAAGTTAAACTATCGCGAAATACTGAAGTTTGGTTAAAATCTCACTATAATTAAATGTAGGCTGCAGTTTGCCATGCGAAATATCACTTGAGGACGGACTTTGCAATATTTGAAGTATTAGGATGCAAGTCGCCAATTATAGTCAATTTTGAGTGCGAAATGCAATTCACAATTCTCCACTCTCAGTTTTACTATCTTTATTTTTTATTTATTTTTTATTGAAATTGTTATTGATATTGTTGGTTTTTTTGATTTCTTTGTCCGTGGCCAATTTTCATTATTCGTCAATTCATGTATCTTGAATAATAATTATAATTTGTTGGATGCTTGCAAACATAGTTTTATTGACGTATCAGTCTAACCATGCATTATCTGTGTAAAATACAATAATGAAGATATTTTTTTTCTCCAAATGCATTATTATTTGTCCATTTATTTAGTTTTAGATGCATTACTGGCTGATTTTTTTTTTCACTCGTAGAGTATGACTATGACATATGAATTTCCTACGAGCTCATTGAAATTTAATCTTCGCCAATTAGAGTCATTGTTGGGTGCAAAACACAATCCTTCTTTCACAATTCTCCACTCTCAATTTTATTAATATTTTTATTGAAATAGTTATTGATGTTGTTGGGTTTTTTTGTATTTCTTTATCTCTGGCCAATTTTCATTAGTTGTTAATTCATTTATCTCGACGAATATAGAATTTGTTGGATGCTTGTAGATTTTGTTTTATCACTGTGATATAGTCTACAATGCATCATTAGTGTAAAAGACGAATAATGAAGATATTTTTGTCCCAAGTGCAATATTATTTGTCCATTTCTTTAGTTTTTTGTGCATTAGTGTTTCATCTCTTTTTTATTTTCACTTGTTGCGTATGGAATAAGTTAGTCTATGGGCTATGATATGTGGGTTTCCTACGAGCTCATAGTAATTTAATATTTTCGAGCGATATTCCATATCAAGATGTCACTCGAATATATCCATATTCTATAATACAAGTTTAATAAATTTAAATAATATAGTTCATAATTAAAATTTAATAAATATAAATTTGATTCCATAATATTTACTTAAATTTATTAATAAATATTAATAAATAATAAATTGTATTCAAGTTATAAATGTTTACTATATCATAAATAAAAATAAATTGAATAATAAAATACCGAATATTTTCTGAGTTTCATATGTTTGTAGTATTTTTGTTCTCTTTACTCTTTTAAGTTACTATACATATATATATTACAATTATCGAGAAAGGAAATTAGTTTTATCTAAACGATTAAAATATTAACATTATAAATAATAGTATTAATTATACGGGCCCCAGGTATGAGAACTAAACAAAAATGAATAACATTGAATCTTGATTATTTTAAATAAATATATTCAAACAAAATAAAAATGAAATTACATTCTATCTTGTATTAAAGAAATTGAAAATGAAAGTACATTCTATTTTGTAAAAAAATATTTTTATTTTTTGTTTGGCTAGAAAGTCAAAAATGAAATAATTTTGAATGTGGATTATATTTTCAATTAATATATAACAAAAATGGTAAATGAAATTACATTCTATCTTAAATAAAATATTTGTTTTATTTTTTATTTGGCTTAAGAGTGCAAAAATAAATATTGTAATTAGTTAAACTTCGAGTTTAATCATGTATCCATACGTATTATTAAGTACTACATAATTTATATTATGATGATTAATTTTTAGTAAATAAAATTTTGGTATTAATAAAATGACTAAATTAAATGAACTTCTTTAATGTTTTCTTTGTAGAGAATGATACATGTAATTTGATCTATTTACTATTTAAATTGTTAATTACTCAATTGACCATTGTTACTTAATGTTACAATTGAGTAACATAGGGGTATAATAGAAA
The DNA here is from genome assembly GCF_056151865.1 of Erythranthe guttata. Lineage (NCBI taxonomy): Eukaryota > Viridiplantae > Streptophyta > Magnoliopsida > Lamiales > Phrymaceae > Erythranthe > Erythranthe guttata. The sequence goes on along the minus strand of NC_142538.1, from coordinate 13,171,455 downwards.
TTGAATAAAAGGGAACAAACCATCACCCTAGATAAACCTATGAAAGAGCTTTTAACTACGCTGAATTATAATATGCGGCAAAAAACTGTTATGGAGCAAAGGTATAGATAGGTATATTACAACAGCATAACTACATTCGCAATTGAATAAGACAATAAACATAAGAATATTTAAATGACTGATGTAATTATATAAGATATAGATAGTGATGCTCCTCCAAAATGTTGGGTCAGCCCAATGATCTTGAAGCCCACAGGTCTCTTAAGTCCGGAAATCTTTAAGCCCAATATCGGGAATGTCGAGAGTCCTTGTCACGCGTTCGGGGTAGTCGAAGGGATAGCTCCACTCGTTAACCTACAAAACAGTTGAAAACACTAGGTGACACATCGGGGGTGGCCCGACGATTGTCCTCCGACGCTCAAGTCAGAAAACCATCATAATATAAACAATTAATGTTAATTAATTGCCTAAATAGTGCGTACCTTGTTATGTGATTGATAACACATATTTATTGGTGAAGACCAATGTGGGACAAAAACATTAGATTTCTTCCCATAAGATTCTTATGAAGTTCTTAATTAAGGGCATTTGTGTTGGGCTTTTCCTTTGAATGAGCCTCTTGGGCTTTTTGAATTAAAGCCCAATTATGCACATCATTAAGCCCCCACTCCCAGGTTGAGCCACGGGCTCGTGGGTCTGCCTGGGAGTAATTAGAAATAGTCGCTCGAAGACGAAATAATTTTCATGTTTTCCTTGAGTTTCAAGGTTGCAGGAAATTTTGAAGTCGACTACACGGATCTTGCAGAGGCGGGCGCTGCAGTTAGGCGATGATATTTTTTTAAGAGAGGCCCATTTGTTGTACCGCGGTGACCAGTCGATAAAATTATTGGAGGAAGTTGTGATATCTCTAGGCTTTGTTGCCTAGTGAGAATCGCGCATTTCCTAAAGAATGAGTTATCTTTCAACTTTTCCGGCAAGACGATATCCCTTGGCCATATCGCCTAGTGGGGGGTATGTCTCTCGTAGCGAATGAGCTTTACTTTATCTTTTTAGCGGTGCGAAATCCCTTGGCTTTATTGCCTAGTGGGAAGCACGCATTTCGTAAAGAATGAGTTATGCTTCATCTTTTCCGGTGAGACGGTATCCCTTGGTTATATCGCCTAGTGGGAGGCTCGACTCTCGTAAAGAATAATCTTTTACTTTATCTTTTTAGGTAAGACGGTATCCTTTGGCTTAAACGCCTAGTGGGAAGTCCTTATTTTTGTAAAGAATGAGTTATGCTTCATAATTTTCGGTGAGACGGTATCCCTTGGTTATATCGCCTAGTGGGAGGCTCGACTCTCGTAAAGAATAAGCTTTTACTTTACCTTTTTAGGTAAGACGGTATCCCTTGGCTTTAACGCCTAGTGGGAAGTCCGTATTTTTGCACTTGGCGGTTGATCAGACACTCAAGTTTTTTATGTAGGAAGTCTGCCCGTTTACCTAAGTTTTTTGGGGCGGGCGAGACTCCCCTGTGCTTTAGTTGCTATATTTTTTGGAGCTTTGGGGAGCGAGAAACCAAGGTTCGGGTTGGCCAGATCCTTTGTGATCCTTGATATCTTCCCATTTAGCTAGTTTTTGAGTCTATTGATTTTTTGTTAAATCGATTGTAGATGCCTTGAACGAAAACGCGTAGAGAAGACAAATGGTTGATGTAGAAATCACGGTGGCGGTATCCCACCGACTAAAATAGTTTATTTAGAATCATGCGGCTGGCGGTATGCCTTGAAAATATTGTGCGGGGCGGTATGCCACCGACTTATTGCCGAAAAGAAATTACATGGGGCCTGCGTGGGGCGATAGTAAATACTAAGTAAAGTATTTCTTCAGGATTGCGATTGTTCTAGGAATTCTCTCAAGTGCCCGTTTTGGACTAGTATTCCGAGCGCTCGCATAAGCTGAAAACACTCCTCAGTAGTGTGACATCGATCTCAGTGGTATTGACAGTAATCATCCGATTTTTGTCGTTCTGGATTCTCCTTCATCCATCTCGGTGGTTGTAGAATTCATTTCTGCTCTGCGATGATCATCATGTCAACAAGCTTATTCTTGAAAGGTGAGAACTTCTCGAATGTGCAGGTTTTGGCGGGACGCCTCTTTTTTTTTCTATTATAGTTGTGGCTTCCCTAATCGCGCTTTCGATTAAGGGGTACCCTCATCTCTGCAGTCTCCTCAATCCGAACGTACTTCTCACTGCGATTCAGGAGCTCCTCTAGGGTCATAGGGGGTCGGCCTGCGATGTACTCTAGAAACTGAACATGCTTCAAATTGTGTTGCCGTATGTCGGTTAATGTTTCGTGATTAAGTAGGGGCACTTCATATACTGCTTTGACAAATCGTTGCATGTAATTCATGTGGGTTTCCCTTCGAGGCAGACCAACGAGCCCGTGGCTCAACCTGGGAGTGGGGGGCTTAATGATGTGCCTAATTGGGCTTTAATTAAAAAAGCCCAAGAGGCTCATTCAAAGGAAAAGCCCAACACAAATGCCCTTAATTAAGAACTTCATAAGAATCTTATGAGAAGAAATCTAATGTTTTTGTCCCTCATTGGTTTTCTACAAGAAAACCATACCAAACTCCACCTATAAATATGTTTTATAAATCACATAACAAGGTACGCACTATTTAGGCAATTAATTAACATTAATTGTTTATATTGTGATGGTTTTCTGACTTGAGCGTCGGAGGACAATCGCCGGGCCACCCCCGGCGTGTCACCTAGTGTTTTCAACTGTTTTGTAGGTTAACGAGTGGAGCGAACCCTTCGACTACCTCGGACGCGTGACAAGGACTCTCGGCATTCCCGATATTGGGCTTGAAGATTTCCGGACTTAGGAGACCTGTGGGCTTCAAGATCATTGGGCTGACCCAACATTTTGGAGCAACATCATGTTGGCGCCGTCTGTGGGAATGCAAACTAGAGCGCGTGTCGCGAACGCAGTTGGTCAAGGCGATCTCAACCAGCCGCCTCGAGGTTGGTATAGAGTCATAGAGCCGCCTCGAAGTAAAAGAACTACGGGAGCGGCCAACGAAGAGGATCAAGGCGATCCCAACCACTCGCCTCAAGGTAGCGGTGGAGTCTCATAGCTGCCTCGAAGGAAGAGCTGCCTCGAAGCAAAAGAACTACGGGAGCGGCCAACGAAGAGGATCAAGACGATCCTAAGCACTCGCTTCAAGGTAGCGTTGGAGTCTCAGAGCTGCCTCGAAGGAACAGCTGCCTCGAAGCAAAAGAACCACGGGAGCGGCAAATGAAGAGGATCAAGGCGATCCCAACCACTCGCTTCAAGGTAGCGGTGGAGTCACAGAGCTGTCTCGAAGGAAGATCTGCCTCGAAGGAAAAGAACTACGGGACCGGCCAACGAAGGCGGTCAAGACAATCTCAACTAGCCGCCTCGAGGTAGCTGCAGAGTCCCTGAGCCGCCTCGAAGCAAAAGAATTACGGGAGCGGCCAACGAAGAGGGTCAAGGCGATCCCAACTAATCGCTTCAAGGTAGCGGTGGAGTCTTAGAGCTGCCTCGAAGGAAAATATCTTCGGGAGCGGCCAACGAAGGTGGTCAAGGCAATCACAACCAGCCGCCTCGGTAGCGGTGGAGTCCTAGAGCCACCTCGAAGGAAAATAACTACGCGAGCGGCCAACGAAAAGGGTCAAGGCGATCTTAACCAACTGCTTCAAGGTAGTGGTGGAGTCCCAGAGCCGCCTCGAACGAAAAGAACTACGGAGCGGCCAACGAAGGTGGTCAAGGAGATCTCACCCAACCGCTTCAAGGTAGCGCTGGAGTCATAGACGGTAGCCAAAGTAGCAGCTTGGGCAGCGACAGACGCTGTAGCTCAGTATATCAATGCTAAAAGCACAACTGACTTTGAAGAAACTATTCATATGGGGAACGATCCTACGGATTCCGTGCATGTCCGTACCTCTCCGCCAATCGTGGAGCTCCATGTCTCCGATGAAAGAGTATCACTCAACGGCCAAAGTTATTTCTCCGAACAGGTTCCTCGAAGATATGCTCACCACCACCCGCCTCAGTGTAGCACATCCTCAGACTGCGTGCCTCGAAGAAACGCTCACCGCCACTCGCCTCAGCGTAACACATCCTCAGACCGCGCGCCTCGAAGGGAAACTCGTCGCCAATCACTGCGTCCACTAAGGTAGAGAGCCCGAGCTCCTTCCAGGGAGAGAGCGATTCAAAGCCGTCGGACGAGAAGCCGTTATTCCCGGTCGTAGGACTATCGTCAAAGGCCTCGAGGCGGGGGAAATCGTAAAGATGCGCACCACCGCGAAAACTCCCCTCGAAACCAACTCGGAAGTAGAGCTTCCCGACACCAGGAAACAAGAAGGCATCGAGCACGCTCCGGCGACTGCAACTCAAGGAGTCCTCGGCGAGAAGTCTCGAGGTCGACGACCACTCACTTTGGGGCATTCTCCACCTGAATTACCCATTTATTCATGCTATTATGGAAGAAGTATTTCCTCTCGGATTCTGGATCCCAATCTCCCCCAATTCGACGAAATCGGGGATCCCCAAGATCACTTAAATGATTTTTACGCTAAGATTGACCTCTACGGTCTTAGTAACGCAGCTCACTGCAAGATTTTTCAGACCACGCTACTCGATGAGGCACAAATTCGGTTCAACGGCTTGCCCAGATGGTCCATAGACAATCTGAACCAACTAGCGACGGTTTCCCTTCACCAATATTCTATAAGCAAGAAATACGACAAAACTAGGTCGTATCTCTTCAAGGTCATAAGGGGGACGTAGAGTCGTTCCCGATATGAATAGTTTCTTCAAAGTCAGTTGTGCTTTTAGCATTGATATACTAAGCTACAGTGTCTGTCGCTGCCCAAGCTGCTACTTTGGCCACCGTCTATGACTCCAGCGCTACCTTGAAGCGGTTGGTTGAGATCTCCTTGACCACCTTCGTTGGCCGCTCCGTAGTTCTTTTCGTTTGAGGCGGCTCTGGGACTCCACCGCTACCTTGAAGCGGTTGGTTAAGATCGCCTTGACCCTTTTCGTTGGCTGCTCGCGTAGTTATTTTCCTTCGAGGTGGCTCTAGGACTCCGCCGCTACCTCGAGGCGGCTGGTTGAGATTGCCTTGACCACCTTCGTTGGCCGCTCCCGAAGATATTTTCCTTCGAGGCAGCTCTGAGACTCCACCGCTACCTTGAAGCGATTAATTGGGATCGCCTTGGCCCTTTTCGTTGGCCGCTCCCATAATTCTTTTGCTTCGAGGCGGCTCGGGGACTCTACAGCTACTTCGAGGCAGCTAGTTGAGATTGTCTTGACTGCCTTCGTTGGCCGGTCCCGTAGTTCTTTTCCTTCGAGGCAGATCTTCATTCGAGACAACTCTTTGACTCCACCGCTACCTTGAAGCGAGTGGTTGGGATCGCCTTGATCCTCTTCGTTTGCCGCTCCCGTGGTTCTTTTGCTTCGAGGCAGCTGTTCCTTCGAGGCAGCTCTGAGACTCCAACGCTACCTTGAAGCGAGTGGTTGGGATCGTCTTGATCCTCTTCGTTGGCCGATCCCGTAGTTCTTTTGCTTCGAGGCAGCTCTGAGACTCCACCGCTACCTTGAGGCGAGTGGTTGGGATCGCCTTGATCCTCTTCGTTGGCCGCTCCCGTAGTTCTTTTACGTCGAGGCGGCTCTGTGACTCTATAGCAACCTCGAGGCGGCTGGTTGAGATCGCCTTGACCACCTCCGTTCGCGACACGCGCTCTAGTTTGCATTCCCACATACGGCGCCAAAATGATGCTGCTCCAAAATGTTGGGTCAGCCCAATGATCTTGAAGCCCACAGGTCTCCTAAGTCCGGAAATCTTCAAGCCCAATATCGGGAATGCCGAGAGTCCTTGTCACGCGTCCGAGGTAGTCGAAGGGATCGCTCCACTCGTTAACCTACAAAACAGTTGAAAACACTAGGTGACACGCCGGGGGTGGCCCGGCGATTGTCCTCCGACGCTCAAGTCAGAAAACCATCACAATATAAACAATTAATGTGAATTAATTGCCTAAATAGTGCGTACCTTGTTATGTGATTGATAACACATATTTATAGGTGGAGTTTGGTATGGTTTTCTTGTAGAAAACCAATGAGGGACAAAAACATTAGATTTCTTCCCATAAGATTCTTATGAAGTTCTTAATTAAGGCCATTTGTGTTGGGCTTTTCCCTTGAATGAGCCTCTTGAGCTTTTTGAATTAAAGCCCAATTAAGTACACCAGATAGTATTTCATTTATTTGTATGTAGAAATATGTTTGGCAGTGTGGAAGCAAAATCATGATAGATAAATAATGAGCATATTTATCCCTTCGATCAAAGACATTCGTAGCTGTACATGGAATGTAGTACAAAATTCTATAAAATAATGATATTCCTAATTGGCCCAACCCAATGGGCCTACAAATTATTTACCTACTGGGCCACGAGCCCAATGTCGAAGACCACTATCAGCGAGGCCCAATCACCTTCAAGTAAGGTTTGGGCCCGACAATCTCAACTAAGCTATAAATACACATTTGAACTCATTCCATAAGGTATGTCCTATTAATTGAGCAATACTATCAACTGTATTCTCTGGACTAATACTATGATCAGCACGTCTGACTTGAGCGTCAGAGGGGTTTCCGCCGGATCAACCCCCGGCTTAGTTCAGGTGTTTTATGATCGCAGGTACCTCAGGATCATAAAGTTGTCAAGCTACTGATCCGCTTTGCTCTCCCAATCTATTTTCTACACCACCCCAGGTGATCTAAGTAATTAGCATCATCATTTTGGCGCCGTCTGTAGGAACGATACAAACCAGATCACGTAGCCAACAAGATCCTCCTGAGGCGTCTGCTCGGAGAGAAAATGACACAGCTAACAACCTCCCAGTCCGTGGAGGCTCTGGCTTGTCACATCCTCCTCCCCATGCTCGGGATCCACTACGAGGTCTTCCTCGGATGTCCCACTAGATCCTCAACAGGATTCACAAAATATTTCGCTCGCCAAGGTTTATCGACTCCCTGGGGGTATACAGTGCCCCCAAAACATTTCGCTCGCTAAGGGTTATCGACTCCCTGGGGGCTTACATCTGCCCCCAAAATATTTCGTTTGCCAAGGGTTATCGACTCCCTGGGGGTTTATAGTGCCCCCAAAATATTTCGTTCGCCATGGGTCATCGACTCTCTGGGGGCCTACTTCCGCCCCCCCTCAAACAGTTCAGATAACCGAAGAGGACCTTCAGCGTATGATCGCCGAAACTTAAAAAATATAAAGTTATACTTGCTCCTATAACGGTTCAGATAACCGATAAGGACCTTCAGCATACGATCGCGAAAGCTTCAACTCGTGTTGTCACTGAAGCAACGACACAATTGTGTGCATCCACCTCAGACCATAGGTCTCGAGCGCCTCATCCTACAGTGGGTAGTTAACCCATCTCAAGGTTGGGCATCAGCCTTACCTTTCAACCCTAAGTGGGTTCACATCACATCTCAAGAGACGAGTATGATCTCCCTACTCAAAAAATAGAACCTCCCAAGGGGTGAACATCAACCACAAAAAAAAAAATTCGGGCACGATTCCCGAGGCGCGCGCGGGCACGAATCGCGAGACACGCGCGACACACTTCCAGAGGCGCGCATCCGGCACGCTTCCCGAGGCAAAAAAAAAAAAACGGGCACGATTCCCGAGGCGCGCGCGGGCACGAATCCCGAGACGCGCGCGACGCGCTTCCCGAGGCGCGCATCCGGCACGCTTCCCAAAAAAAAAAACAAAGTAGAAGAAAAAAGAAGAAGATGAAGAAAAAAGAAAAAAAGAAAAAGAAGATGAAGAAAAAAGAAAAAAAAAGAAAAGAAGAAAAAAAAAGAAGAAGATGAAGAAAAAATAAAAAAAAGAAGAAGAAGATGAAGAAAAAAGAAAAAGAAGAAGAAGAAAAAAGAAGAAGATGAAGAAAAAAGAAAAAAAAAAGCAAAGAAGAAGATAAAAAAAAAAAAAAAAAAAAAAGAAGAACAAGAAGCTGAAACAACAGAAGAAGAAAGAAGAAAAAAAAAAGAAGAAGATGAACAAATAGAAGAAGAAAGAAGAAGAAAAAAGAAGAAGATATAAAAATAGAAGAAAAAAGAAGATGAAAAAATAGAAGGAAAAAAAAGAAGATGAAAAAAGAGAAGAAGAAGAAAGAAGAAGAAAAAAGAAGATGAAAAAATACAAGAACAAGAAGAAGAAAAAAGAGAGTAAAAGAAGAAGAATTAGAAGAAGAAAGAAAAAAAAAAAAAAAAAAAGGAAAATCGCGTGCACAGCATGCGCGTGTGAGACCACGCGCCAATCGCGCAGCCCAAGTGGCGCGCGCGCGTCTAAAAGAAAGAAAAAAAAAAAAAAAGGGATGGCTGCCAGCGCGTAAATCACCGCGCGCTTCCAACCCGCGCCTCCCAGCTCCCGCGCCCTCCAACCCGCGCGTCAGCCCCACATGGGCAACCTTTTTCCGCATTGGGGCGCGCGCTGCCACAATTAAAATAAAAAAAGAAAAAACAAGACAAAAGAAAGTGAAGAGAAAGCAGCACACGTGACACAATCATCCACCCACCCCCCTCTCTCATGCATTAATTGTGCACGCCCTCCCATGATTTCTTCAAAGCTTTACACACTCTCTCTCCTCCACATGTGGAACAAATTTAATGTCCGCGCGGGACTCAATGCACATCAAATCGCGTGGCTGCCCTTTCAATCCCCATCGCGCGATTCCCAAAGCGCGCGTCAGCCCTTTTCTCTTCCAATCGCGCGGTTTCATATATCGCGCTTCACTTCTCATTCATATGCAGGTAAATTTCACCGTGTTCAACTACATCGCGTGCGAATTTCAATACACTCCACCCAATTACGCGCGCTCTCTAACGCGCCTCACCAAATCGCCCGTGCTCTCCAATAGATAAATAAAAATTATTTCTCCACACCACGCCAACAGTTATCGGTACACCACGACGCCGATATACTCTTGACACGATCCGGTATCATTTTCGACTAGGCTCCCACATCGAATCGAGAATGGGGGGCTTGCGAGACAAACCCACCGCAAGACAACTCCCATGAGGAGCCAACTCCGTCGGTATTACGAATCCACAGCGAGACAACCCCCACGAGGAGTCAACTCGCTCGGAACTAAAACTCGTAGCGAGACAACTCCCATGAGGAGATAACTCGCACGGTCATATAACCCGTTGCGAGGCAACTCCCACGAGGAGCCAACTCCCTCGAGTCTACGAAACCACTGCGAGATAACTCCCACGAGGAGACCACTCGCTCTGTCCTATAACCCGTTGTGAGGCAACTCCCACGAGGAGCCAACTCTCTCCGGTCTCAAAACCACAGCGAGATAACTCCCACGAGGAGACCACTCGCTCCGTACTACAACCCGCAGCGAGACAACTCCCACGAGGAACCAACTCGCTCGGTACTACGAACCCGCAGCGAGACAACTCCCATGAGGAGCCAACTCGCTCGGTACCCCAACCCGCAGCGGGACAACTCCCGCGATGAGCCAACTCGCTCGGCACTACAAATCCGTTGCATGGCAACTCCCACCTGTAGCCACCTCGCTCCATAATAAGACTCGCTGCGAGACAACTCACTCAGAGCGACCTGAATCCGCCCGCTCCCTAGTCGCGCGTCATCCAACGCTCCTACAACTTCATTGCAAGACAACTCCCACGAAGGAGACAACTTGCCCGCAATTCACTATATAATCGCAAGCTCAAGTTAGCACGATTACAACCCTAGAAACACTTAGAGATATTATGAGAATCTATATAGCCTGGCCAGCTTGATTACTCAAAATTTATCTACTTGTTTTCGATAGGTCCTTCATTAAAACGTGGTCACGGTCCAAACATACTTATGACCCACGAGGTCTAACAAGGGGCACGATCCCCATAAAAAAACTCTTGAGAGCCTGATCCCCTCCTCAAGTACATCACGCACAAGGCTATATGTAAACACATACAAGCAACGCGTCAAAACATTGACAATGTCGATAAATAACAACTCCCACGAGGAGAATACTAGCTCCGTGCTACTACATTATCGCGAAACAACTCCCACGAGGAGATAACTCGATCAACTCTATTACCCCACGACGAGACAACTCCCACGAGGAGACTACTTGATCCGTGCTACCCCATTATCGCGAGACAACTCCCACGAGGAGATAATTCGCTACTACATCGTCGCGGGACAACACCGACGACTCAAATAACTTACATAGCGACAACTTTGTCGCGCTACGAGCCAACGCGCATTCACGTCCCTTCGACACACGCTCCAACGCGTTTTCGCACACCATCGACCACTACAATTTTTACTCTCGACACGATCCGTCACCCATTCCAATATGGCCCCCACATCGACTCGAGAGTGGGGGGCTTAATGATATGCCTAATTGGCCCAACCCAATGGGCTACAAATTATTTACCTACTGGGCCACTAGCCCAATGTCGAAGACCACTATCACCGAGGCCCAATCACCTTCAAGTAAGGTTTGGGCCCGACAATCTCAACTAAGCTATAAATACACATTTGAACTCATTCCATAAGGTACGTCCTATTAACTGAGCAATAATCAACTGTATTCTCTGGACTAATACTATGATCAGCACGTCTGACTTGAGCGTCGGAGGGGTTTCCGCCGGATCAACCCCCGGCTTAGTTCATGTGTTCTATGATCGCAGGTACCTCAGGATCATCAAGTTGTCAAGCTACTGCTCCGCTTTGCTCTCCCAATCCACTTTCTACACCACCCCAGGTGATCTAAGTAATTAGCATCATCAAATAAGAATTCTCCACTTAGAAGATGGATTGCAAAAAATGTATGACTTCAATAAATACATTTCTCGAACAATACTTTAAGCAACAGTACTTTAAGTTGGCACATATTTCTATGGTTGCGCTAAAAAGTATACACATACAATATATAAATACAGGGGTCGATACAGAATAAAAATATAGAGGGCTACCTAAAAAGTATACACATATCAATATATTTCTATGGTTGCGCTAAAAAGTATACACATATTGTATTAACTTTATATTGATATGTTTTAATTAAAATGTCATATATATATTACAATTTTTATCGTATTTTAAGCATGACAAAAAAATCTAAATTAATTCAAATTATTCTAATAATGTATCGGACTTAATATTTTGTGAATTCATGGCATTGTCTCATATTAATTTTTAGAGTTATTGATAAAACAAAAATTCAAAAATATGTAAATATTCATAAATTTTATTTCAAATAATACAAGTTTTCACCATTTTATTTTATATTTTTATATTAATTATGGAGAATGAAACAAAAAAATTAAGGATTAAAATACATATTTGCGAAAACTTTAGAGAGACCAAAAGTAATATTCAATTAAAATACAGTGCCAAAATTCCTCATTTTTTTTAATCTTGGGGGGTCAACAGCCCCCAAGCCACTTGTAAGTTCCGTGTGTATATATATATATATATATATATATATATATATATATATATATGTATGTATATATATATATATATATGTATATATATATATATATATATATATATATATATATATATATATATATATATATATATATATATATATGTATATATATATGTATATATATATGGGTAGATAGATATTTCAATCGAAGAAGACAACATCACAATTGGAGTATCAATCGTGCCGTTCGATCCCATTGAATCTTTGAGGAAACTGTACATAGCATATTTTCTTTCCCCGAAGAAAGGCCTATCATGAGACACATAGCTTCTCTCATAGCGTTGCTGTTGTTTATGTAGTGATCACAATCCACATTGAGAAGATAAGTAACATTCCATAGAACAGGTGAAACCCTAATTAAAAAAAAGCACATAGTTAAGGCTATTTTGGTCTTTTTGATTTTTTCAGTTCGCACTTTTTTATATTTATGTACTATGTATATATACAAAATACTGAAAAGTAAGATTAATCAGAGAATTCATGGCCCCGACTTTCCTATGATGCTCGAAACTAGGTATTTTATTTTCGGGACACGTAAACCAAACGAGAAAGCTCATTCCCTTCAATATCACGGACACCATCGTGACCAAGTGATACCTGTTCAAATAGCTACTCAGTAAATAAAAAAGGTGACATTAAACTCAATAAAAAGAGAAATCATAGTCACACACATTTCGGGTTAGAAATGGGAACAGAAATTTCAAACCCCGTCGATTCTGATACAAAAATTCAAATTTTCATCCCAAATTCCGATTTTTCTTGAAAATGAATCAGAATGCATATTAGATTCCAGTTTTTCAAATCAATTTTAATGTTTGAAAATATTTCCGAAAATTCCAAATATTTTCCAAAAATAACGTTTTTAATACAAATATTATTGTTTATTTTTGTATTATTGGTGATGCAAAAAGTGGAACTTTGAATAACGCTGATTCCAATTAAAAAAAAATCGCTTTTTGAACAATTTTTTTTTCCAATTTCTAAAACTCAAATATCTGAATTTTAAAATTTCATTTCGAACCAAATTGGAATTTTCCAATTCGGGAAAAAAATTGGAATTTTCGCGAAAGTAATAATACGGACCCAATCGGTCCAAATTTCCACCCCTACCTACATTAAATAAGGAGAAAAAATATAAGAATATATTATGTAAGACAAAACAACCGAATTATTGTAATATATATCCATTGCTTCTGGACTAGGTTTAATTGTTATGTGTCATCTTCTCCTTTTACTTATCTTATTGGCTAGTGTTACCCCCTTAATCGGTGATATCGGTAATGACTCGAGTGTGGCCGAGTCATGACCGATAAATGGTGCCAAGTGGGTATTGGCACAAGGCAGCCACACAACCGGCCAATGAGTGGTCGGGTGTTCGGCAAGCATTTGGGGTGCTTGGCCGAGAAAAGCGAGGATCGGCTTGATTCAAGTGGGAACGGTGATCGAAAGTACTTTTGGCTGGCACGGGCGTTGCTCGGCAGCAAAGACGGACAAAGCGTGGGCAATAATCGGCATGCGGCCGATAACGTGGGCAAACGAACGTTCGAGGGAAATCGACCACGACTTGACAAGTGTGGGCAAATTGGCAAGTCAAGCAAGGCAGCCCGATGAGCGGGCGTGCCGATGACCGTGTGGGCAAAGAACTGGCAAGTATCGGTAAAGGCAAGCAAACGTGCGGAAAAGGCAAGGCAGATGGGATGCCTAGCAACCGGCCGGGCTGTTTGGGCCGTTTGGCGAGCACGGGCGCACCCGGACAAGTTGGGCTTCGGAAATCAGCCTTGTGGGCGGATTTGAGGAAGTTATGGAGCGGTTGAGGCCTGGAAATGCATGAAAACTGCCCCTTTATACTTGTAATAGTTGGCCAAGTGTCATGTTTGTATGCTGCCATGTGTCCTTAGGTAGTTTTATGTGAAAACTACCTTTTCCTTGTATTTATTTGGCTATGAGTGCACAAATCCGAGGTATCTAGCATATGAGAGTTCATATTGCAATTGTTGGGCAATTCTGAGTGAGGATTTTGTGTGTGCACCTTAGTCTCCTTTGTATTCGTTGTGGGAATTAATATAAAGGTTGGGCATTGCCCGTAAACGTGCTTGTGTGTTTGATTTCCGCTGCATTACGTTGGCTTGAAAAGACTTGTGTTGTGCGTTTTGTGCGAAGAAAATCGTGAGGAAGGCTGACTGGTTTGGTGGGCAAATCAGGCCGTACGGTGGGAAAATTTCGGTGATAAATTAACCCCTGTAACAGCTAGCATGACAAAGCGTGTTTCCAATTTGTATATGTACACATCGTGAATGAATAATAATATACAGACTTCCATACTCTTAATTCGTGCCATCTTCAAAGGTTTTCTTAATTTTAGTAAAATTTATTTTCGTCAGTTCATATTATAAAATATTTTAATATTTTCTATTCCAGTAATATTCATATGAGTTATATGATTATAATAGAAGGTTTATTCTATCACACGTTATCAGCATGAGATTTTGCTCGATAGGGATTTGCTATTTTCGTATTATTCTTTCTATTTTATTTTACGAAAATCCAGATCCTCAATCTATTGTTGAAAAGACAAATGAGAATGATAAGCAAATACTTCGGTATTTTATACGCTATCATTTCTTAAAGGATATGATGGATACATATAAAGCTTATATACTTGTTGAATTGCTGCTTAAATATAACTTCGAGCCTAAGCTCGTTGAGACAAGAAAGCCGATTTAGAGGCTAAATAGTTAATATAACTCCGAATCTGAAGCTCGTTGAGTCAAGACGTGGTAATATCCGTCAAAAGCCGATTTAAAGGCCAAATATTTGAAAATAACTCCGAGCCTGAAGCTCGTTGAGTCACTAGATGAGGTATAAATAATTTTTAATAAAAAATTAAATGATGTTAATAAAAATATTAAATAATAAAAAAAATTAAAAAAAATTAAATGAGCTCGAGCTCATAGAGCCAATCTTTTTTGGCTCGAGCTCGAGCTCGAGCTCGGCAACATGGACTAGAGCTCGAGCTCGAGCTGGCCAAAAGAGTCGAGCTCGGCTCGTTCCCACCCCTAATACCGACCAACCGACCCATTGTTCACCCAACAAAGTCAATTGCCAAGCATTATCCGACCCATAATGGTCTGGCCGGTAATGATTTTCAATATTCATCAAAATTGGCAGGTCATCTTGTAGGTAATTGGCCGATAATTGTTTAACCCAACCCATGTCTGACTATACTTATTTCTATATTTGTAATGATAAAATTAAATAATTTTTTTTACTTGTTCTTTTATATTAAAATACTCATTAATTGGAGATCAAAAGTGAGCAATTTGTACTTATTTCTATATTTGTACTGATAACATTAAATAATTTTTTTACTTGTTCTTTATATTAAACTACTCATTAATTAATTGGAGATCAAGAGTGAGCAATTTGTACTTATTTCTATATTTGTACTGATAACATTAAAAAAAAAATTTTACTTGTTCTTTTATATTAAAATACTCATTAATTGGAGATCAAAAGTGAGCAATTTGTACCTTTTTTTTGAGAGAAAGGAATTGTATTAGGCTAGATAAGCCAAATGAGGAGGGAGAGAAAGACCCTCAGTCGTGGCGAGATCCATGGATACAGCAAGACCATGAGCTAGCTTATTACAAGAGCGAGGAACAAAGGAAAAACGACAGGAAAAAAAAGATAAAGCTAGAGTACAAATGTCTTCTAAATAAGCACCGTAAGGACATAACAAAAAGTCTTCACCTTGGAGTGCCGTAATAATTTGACGACAGTCCCCTTCGATAATAATTGACGGCCAACCTTTTGCATGGGCAAGCTGGATTGCGAAGAGAGCAGCGTGAGCTTCTCCCTCGACTGGTTGAACATGGCCTGGAAACGTTGCGACGCTCCACCAGAGTGTAGCTCCATCGGAATTTCGAGCCACCGTGGCGACCTTGTAGTGCGGCTGGGATGGTGGGAATGCAGCGTCGAAATTAACTTTCACTATTCCTTCTGGCGGCGGGGTCCACTGAACTTGTGGAGCAGGGCTCTTGGTGATAGTTGGCTCTAAGCATGCCGACCTGTACATGCTGAGATAATCCTCGCTCCAATTCCGTAGCTCCCATCCTCGGAGACCCATATCTCCATTTTCTTCCCTATTACGCGAGTCCCACGCTTTCCAGCATATTACCATGGCGAGGCAGAGCAAGTTCTTCGAAAGATGCTTCCTCATCTTAACGAGCCAGCCAAGGAAAGAGACCGGTTCAGTTGTTGTGTCAATATTGAATGGTTCGCTTTGCCAAACCTTTGGAAGATCTCTACAACCGATCAAGGCATGCACCGTAGTCTCTGTTCGGGTTCCACACAAGTTGCAGAACGGGTCTGAGGTAATATGACGACGAAAAAGCGCCCCCTTGGTCGGGATAATATCCCATGCAGCCCTCCAAACAAAAATCTTGATTTTTGGTGGTAAGGACAAATGCCAAATATACTTCCATAGGTCCTTAGTTCCATTATTCGACGAGGTCCCATTCGTTTGTGAGTCACTAGATGCAGCATGATTGTACATAATGTTGTGATAGCATGATTTAACCGTGAATTGGCCGGAGCGTGAGTAGTGCCACACGAGGCGGTCTTGTGCAAAGCTACTGCCAATCGGGATTGCAAGAATTCTGTTATGGTCCACCGGCCAAAAAGAGGCATGGATGAGGTCCAAATCCCACACGCGGGAATCCGGCAGAATGAGATCGGAAACCCTATTCGGAAAAGCTGAGACTGCCGAGCGGCGGGTCAGAATGTGGAAATTACCGTCATTTTTCAACCATGGATCACCCCAAATAGCAGTGTCCTTCCCGTTCCCAATGCGAACGCGACATCCAGCCTTGACATGAGGTCGAGCGAGGAGAAGACTTCTCCAGGTTGCTGACGGTCGGAAACCCGGAGGGGCCGACCAAAAGTTGCCGGCGGGGAAATACCTCGCGCGAAGAAGCTTGGAGAGTAGGAGGTCTGGGCACGAGATAATTCTCCATGCTTGTTTGGCAAGCATGGCGAGATTAAATGAGCGGAGGTGTCTGAACCCCATGCCTCCGCGTTCTTTTGGTGTGCAAAGCTTAATCCATGAAGTCCAGGCCATTGATCGAGCTTTCCCGTTACCCCACCAAAATCGTTGTATTGCTGATTCAATATCGTGGAGGAGTCCAAGAGGGAGACTAAAACAACTCATGAGGTAAGATGGAATCGCTTGAAGAACAGCTTTAATGAGGACTTCCTTACCGGCCTTCGAAAGTTGCTTTTCTCCCCACCCTTCAATCTTGGTCCACACACGGTCCCGTAAAAAGTCGAAGATAGCTCGCCTTGATTTCCCCATAGTCAAAGGCATTCCAAGGTATTTTTCGTGGCTCTCCACAATTTGGAAGCCCAAAGTCGACTGGATTGCATTCTTAGTGTCGGGCGGTGTCATGGGGCAGAAACACATAGTTGATTTCTCAATATTAACAACCTGGCCTGATGCGGCTGCATACTCTTGAAGTATCCGATTGAGGGTTTCAGCATTAGCCAGGTTAGCTTTGCAGAACACCAAGGTGTCATCTGCAAAGCTAAGGCAGGAGACGCTAGGTGCCGTGGGAGCTATGACGATTCCGTGCAATACTCTCTCGGTCTCGGCCTGACGGATCATTGCAATAAGAGCTTCCGTGCACAGTATAAATAAGTACGGGGAAAGAGGGTCCCCTTGTCTGAGACCGCGAGATGGCTGCAACGACCCAAATTGGCAACCATTAAATAGAAAATAGTAAAAAACGGAAGATACACATAGCATAATCAGATCGACCAATGAAGATGGGAAGCCAAAACGATTAAGAATTTTTCGTAAGAAAAGCCATTCGATTCGATCGTACGCTTTACTAATGTCCAATTTCGCAGCCATAAAATTCGTTTTCTTTCTAGAATTAGATTTAATAAAATGATTAACTTCATATGCGACTAAAACATTATCCGTAATAAGGCGTTTGGGCACAAAAGCTGATTGGGTGGGAGAGATGATGTTCTGGAGGAAAGGTTTAATACGATTGGCAATAGCTTTCGACCCAAATTTGTATATAACATTGCACAAGCTTATCGGACGATATTCGGTGATTTTCTCAGGGTTTTTAACCTTAGGAATCAGAACAATGAAGGTGTAATTCAATTTGGTGGGCAGCTTTTTATTATTAAGGAAATTAAGGACGCAGTTAAGCACATTAGAACCAAGACAATTCCAATATTTAGTAAAGAACAACACAGGAAAGCCATCAGGGCCTGGGGATTTAGTGGGGGACATTTGAGAAATAGCTC
The DNA here is from genome assembly GCF_056151865.1 of Erythranthe guttata. Lineage (NCBI taxonomy): Eukaryota > Viridiplantae > Streptophyta > Magnoliopsida > Lamiales > Phrymaceae > Erythranthe > Erythranthe guttata. Next base: position 13,153,589 of record NC_142538.1, on the reverse strand, counting down.
GGGTTACCTCGTCCGCAGTGAAAGGGAGGGAAAGGGATTGGCTAGCCGCATTGGACAACCTCCGATCGATATGTTGCGTCACACTCTCAATCACTCCCTCGGTCGGATAGGTAGACTGGAAAATCGAGGAAAAGTAATTCGCTATCACCTGCTCAATCTCGGCTTTGTTGTCAGTCCATTCACCCAAATCGTTCTTGATCCGATGAACCCAATTATTTCTCTTCCTGATCGTGGCTTTTGCATGGAAGAAACCGGTATTACGATCTCCTTCTTTCATCCATTGGACTCGGCTTCGCTGTTTCCAGTAAGTGTCTAGGTCTTGGTAAAGTTGTTCGAGCTCATTTTGAAGAGTCCTTCTCTCGGAAATAATTTCAGTCGATTGCAGGCCCCGCCCAAGTTCATGCAGACGTTTTTGAACTTTGGAAATGCGATTCCTAGGATTTTCGATGGAAGACTGACTCCATTGCAGGAGTGCTGTCTTGCAATTCTCCGTCTTAGTGAGCAGATCTTCAATTGGGTCCATTGCCAAAAGATCTGACCATTCATTCTGGACAATGCTCTCACATTCCTCCCGCCGGATCCACATAGCTTCGAATCGGAAAGGTCGCCCTCTTCTATCGGGTCGGGTGGGAGTTGTAGGTTGGAGGGTCAAAAGAATCGGTACATGATCTGATCCACCAAATTCTATGTGGTGGACGTGAGCTAATGGGAACAGGTTACGCCAACGAGCGGTGCCACAGAATCTGTCGAGTCTGCATCGAATAGTGTAAGGAGCTTCTCTTCTATTAGACCATGTGAACGGATCTCCTGTAAAGCCTAAGTCTGAAAGGTCGCAATCGTTAAGTAATTTTTTTACTTGTTCTTTTATATTAAAATACTCATTAATTGGAGATCAAAAGTGAGTAATTTGTTTGTCGATAAATTCATGTTTGCACTTAGGTAATATGGATTATATATACGTGTTTTAAATTAGACCAACATTTTTATTTTATGTATGTACATTGATTATTCAGCCTTAGGACGTTTTAAGAATACTAAAATTATTTATCATTGAAGTTACTCCTTTTATCTGTCATGATCTATTTGATTTTGAAGTGTAGTTGTTAAATGTGTGGATGGAATTCTTCAATTCAACAGTGGATTTATACATGTATATATAAATGTATGTAAAATGTGTGTGGATCTATACATGAATAATATGATATAATTCGTTGAAGTTCAACAAAAATAGCATAGAACAAATATAGTATTAATAGTTTGGTTTTGTTCAAACTACAGATAAGAACACTCACGGTTACTAACTTATGGAATTACAGCAGACATGCAATCTAATTTTTAATTGAATAAAAAAAAATGCCATAAATTATAACATATAAAATATATAAGAATTCATTAAACTTAAAAAAAAATAATAAAAAAAATTAAAGTAAAAAATACAGACTTTTCTAAATCAAATCAATGTAAGAACATTTAATAAAGGTTGCGACTATATGCAAGACTAATTCCACTTGTGCAAGACCAAATTAAATTTTTCAATATATAAATACTATAATACCCTTACTTGTTAAAAATAGAAAATTTCAAATGTGCAATACCAAAAACTCAAAAACAAAAAAAAAACTCTATCACAAAACCACAAAACCAACTCTCACCTTCTCCATCAAAATCTTTCTCCTTCCTCATCTATAAACCCACAAAACCTAAACATTCAAAATCATCAAAACTCAACAAATCTTACAAAGATGGCAAGTATGGAGTCAATAGACATCAAAATAGAAGAATCTACGGTGGAATAATCCAAGAAATTATGCATTTATGTGTTTTTTTAGCTAGAATATCGTTTTTCCAAAAACAATCCCGCGCAGACACAGTCGACGTGTACATGTCAAATTTTATAGGCAAAAATCGACATTGAAATGTCGATTTTGTAGTACAAAATCGACACCTTAGTGTCAAAATTTAATTGTTAGTAAATTAGTCCAAATATATTAAATTTCGACATTAAGGTGTCGAATTTATGGACATATATTCGACACCTTAATGTCGAAATTTAGTTGTTTCATATTTCGACATGTACATGTCGAATTTTATAGGTAAAAATCGACATTGAGATGTCGATTTTGGAGTACAAAATCGACACCTTAGTGTCGAAATTTAACTGTTAGCAAATTAGTCCAAAATTTACTAAATTTCGACATTAAGGTGTCGAATTTATGGACATATATTCGACACCTTAATGTCGAAATTTAGTTGTTTCATATTTCGACATGTACATGTCGAATTTTATAGGTAAAAATCGACATTGAGATGTCGATTTTGGAGTACAAAATCGACACCTTAGTGTCGAAATTTAACTGTTAGCAAATTAGTCCAAAATTTACTAAATTTCGACATTAAGGTGTCGAATTTATGGACATATATTCGACACCTTAATGTCGAAATTTAGTTGTTTCATATTTTTTTATTATTTGTTATTTGGTCTTGCATGAGCAAACAAAAGCCAATTTAATTTATGGAATCTTTTGGAATCTTTCTTTAATTTGGTCTTGCACAAGTGGAATTAGTATTGCATATAGCCGCAGCCTTTAATAAATAATAAGATAATTTTGTGAAGATCTTTTTCAGAAAGACAGTAATATCATAGTCAAGTATATTTGCTTAAGGGATACTTTGATATTAGTAAATAAATTTATTTATTACCTTGGCATTACTATTCTTGATCTTCTACTTTAAAAAACTCATCCTGGACATCAATCAAGTATACAATTTCACAGTATGTAGTCCTCAATATTTGAGTTCCTGCAAAACCCCAAATAATTAGAAGTTACATATATCCATGCTTATTAAAAAAAATTGCATCACAACAACAAATAAATTCCCATTAATATATACAAGAAGATTCGACTAGATAAATGCGATTATATAATTGCAAGGTAAATCCTTCGAAAACATAGGCCTTAAGACCTTGTTCTGTTGGAAGGTAATGCACTAGACTCTCCGAATAACACATCAAGGAGTAATAACAGTCAAATGTATCTATCTCAAATGTATCTAGCATGTGTCCATTTGTCTTCTTCTAGTCTAGAATTTTCTATTGTTAAATATATATGTAAGCATTTTGCAATGTGAAGGGTAGAACGAGAAAAGCCAATTAGAGATAAATAAAAAGATTAATTTTGAGCTCTGCCGCAGCAACTCGAGTGAAATATTTTCTTTCTAAGTTTGTCTTTGCAAACTCACATGTTCTCTCGAATTCTAGAGCAAGGTTTTGGGGCTGTTAACAAACTCCCCAATTAAACATTTTGATATTTATAGACTGAAGCAAGAAGAATAGCAAGAGTTTTGGGTTATTGGTCTTCCAACTATTAATTATTAAATATTACTCATTAATCAACATTACATTGTAACACACACGGTTATGTTCAATGAATTAAAAATGATAAAATTAAGGATTTATCATAAAACTAAGAAATAACATACGAGGAGAAGAGAACAAAGGGGAAAATATAATATATTTTATTCCATATGTTCAAGTATGTAAAATACATTACATAGTGCTCATCCACACCTTTTAGAATTTATAACAGGATTAATTAATATTACTTTGTTGTCCCTCTAATCTTTTTTTTTTTTTTTTTGAAAAAGGGTTTAGTATTACCGCTAACCACCCAAGATCGAGGGTAAAACTAATCCCTCCGATAGAAAGTTGCAATCAAAGTGAGCAATAGCATGGGCTAACAAATTCCCCGTACGCTTGACGAAATTAAAAGAACAATATTCTATATCTAGAGAAAGGCGCAAACACTCATCTAGCAATAAACTAAAGGACGACAAATCGTTTTCGCCATGTTGCAAAGCTGTGATAACTTGGAGATTGTCACCCTCAACCACCACATTTGTCCACCCTTTTTCTCGCGCCAAGAGTAGCTCCTTGAGCGCTGCCGTCGCTTCACATTCTGCAGGATGTAAGTTACCGGGTAACTTAATCACTCTCCACCAAATGCATTGACCCTCATCATTCCTCGCTACCATCCCGACGGAAAAGAAAAGATTCCCCGAAGAAACTGCTGCGTCCGTATTGATTTTAACAGCACCAACTGGCGGAGGATGCCACGTGCTCATGTGCACATGCCGTTGTGGAGAAAACTTGTGAATTTGAGCCGAACGAAATATGGCCAGGTAGTTTTTGCACCAGTCTACCAAGTCATGAGGGGTTAAGCTCGCTTGCCCTTTATATTCCTTGTTTCGTTTATCCCACGCCTTCCATGCTAAAATCATTGCAACGAGAAACTGATCTGTGTCCGTATTCTCTTTTAAACCGTCGACCAATTCCATGCAGAGGTGTGATTGAAATGGTGATAATATTCAGGTAAAAGAGACCTCCAACAGTCATCCATTCCACCGCAATTAATGATTGAGTGTAAAGCCGTTTCTTCATCCCGTTGACACCGCCCACAAAAATGTGAGAGAATTACCTTTCTACCACAAAGACTCTTATTCGTAGGCAATATATTGCTGCACGGTCTCCACAGAAACCTTAACCTTTGGTGGTACCTCAAGATTCCAGATAATATTCCACTTACAAAAGTCAGCACCACTGTTTGAACCGTTTCCCCCGCTACTTCGTTTATCTGAGGATTGGGTAGACGCAAGAATCATGTGGTAACAAGAGCGCACCGTGAACTTACCATTATTCGAGGGATTCCAGGCCCACGTGTCTCTGGACAAGCTGCTGCCCACCGGAATTTCTAAAATACGACCAACATCCACCGGCCAAAAACATGCATGTATAGTCTCTAAGTGCCACTCATTTGTCGAATTGTCTATTAGATCTGCCACTTTATTTGGAAAAGCCGAGTATATGAGTCTCTTGGTAATTATTCAAAAGTTCCCTCCATCTCGAAGCCATGGATCTGCCCAAACAGAAGTGTCGTTCCCATTTTCGATCCGTCTCCTAAGGCCCATCTTTAGAAAATGAAGAGTCTGCCAAATGCTCCGCCACGTCGTCGAAGGTCGGTAGCCTATACCCGCATCTCGGAAATTCCCATGAGGAAAATAGCGGGCTGCCATAATCTTTGAGAACAAGAGATTTGGATTTGAGAGAATTCTCCACGCTTGCTTGGTCACTAACGCCAAATTAAATGGTCTAAGGTCCCGAAAGCCCATCCCTCCTTTCTCTTTGGATTTGCACAGATCCTTCCAAGCGAGCCAATGCATCCCTTTAGTCGTTCCGTTTCCCCACCAAAACCAACGGATTGCTGCCTCGAGTTCCCTCACAAGGCCAATTGGAAGTAAGAAACAACCCATCACATATGAAGGGATCGCCTGGAGGACCGACTTGATTTGCACCTCTTTACCGGCTTTAGATAAACGCTTCTCTCCCCACCCTTCCATTTTTGCCCAGATCCGATCTCGAAGGTACGCAAAAATCTCTTTTTTCCTATAGATGCCGGCATCCCCAAATATTTGTCGTGCTGGTCAACGACACGAAAACCCAGAATTTGGTGAATAGCATTCATCTTCGATATAGATGTGGCAGGGTTGAAGTTCAACGTGGACTTTTCAAAATTGATCTCTTGCCCTGATACTCTAGCATACTTCTGCAAAATATCCTTTAGAACCCTTGCAGCTTCCTCTGTCGCCTTTCCAAAAATAAGTGTATCATCAGCAAAGGAAAGGCTAGTAACCATCGGGGCTGTTGGTGCTACCCGAACTCCATGGAAGCTTCCCTGGTCCACAGCCTTGGTGATCATGGTAGTGAGTGCCTCAGCACAACATATGAACAAAAATGGCGAGAGAGGGTCACCTTGTCGAAGACCTCTTGAGGGCTGCATGTGACCAAATTGCGAACTATTAAATAAAAAGGAGAACGAAACAGTAGATACACATAACATAACTAGGTCAATGAAACCAGTAGGAATGCCGAAACATGAAAGAATTTGCTTCAAGAAAGATCATTCGACCCGATCATATGCTTTACTAATGTCCAACTTAACAGCCATATAATTAGTTCTAGAATTAGAATTTAGTTTAATGAAATGATTTATCTCAAAAGCCACCAGAATGTTATCAGAAATAAGACGGTTTGGGACGAAAGCGGATTGAGTTGGCGAGATCATATCATCGAGGATTGTGTTCAGACGATTAGCTAGGACTTTTGACCCCATTTTATATATCACATTGCAAAGGCTAATAGGTCTATAATCCGTGATTTTCTCCGGACGTTTCACCTTAGGGATCAAAACAATATAAGTATAATTAAGAGCGGAAGGAAGCTTTTTATTGTTCAGAAAATCGAAAATACAGGAAACAACATCAGCACCAAGAATAGGCCAAAATTTCGAATAAAAGATAACCGGAAGCCCATCGATGCTAGGGGATTTAAGAGGAGCCATTTGGGATATGGCTCGTGTTACCTCAATCGAAGTGAATGGTAGGGAAAGAAGTTGACAAGCAGCTCCCAAAATTCTGTTTTCCACACTCCCCACCACCTCATTTATCTCCTCATCGCTCGGATTCTTCGATTTGAAAATGTCTTCAAAATAGTTGGAAATAATATTTTCTATCTCTGTGTCGCTGTACTGCCAACAACCTGAGGCATCTTTAAGTTTATCCACTCAGTTTATTCGATTTCGGGTAGATGCTTTGGAGTGGAAAAAGTGCGTATTCCTATCACCATCTTGAATCCATTGAACACGGCTACGTTGTCTCCATTACATATCGTTATCCTCGTAATTTTTCTCCAGTTCAGCCCTTAGCTGCCTCATCTCCGCTCTCCGAGCAGCCGTTAGTTCCAGTCCCGCTAGAGACTCTGAACGTTTTTTAATGCTTTCTATAATTTGTTGTGGTTGTCCTGCATGTATTTTCCGCCATTGAATCAATGCCACTCGACATTCATCATGTTTTCGTATGAGTGACTCTATTGGGTCCTTGCCATTACCTTCCACCCAGGATTGCTTAATCACTTCCTCACAATCATCGCGTCGGAGCCAAGTCGCCTCTAATCTACCTATTAAAAGGATATTTTTGTTCAAATAAAAAAGGGAAGAAACCACTAACTACGTTCATCATTTTATAAGTAGTATAGAGTATAGATATAAATATAGATTACAACATTTTTTCAGGATTCGTAGCTGAATTCTTCCCCTATATTTATAAAAACAAATAAATATAAGAGTCTTCATTTTCCTCTTCTTTTAACTATTTTCACATATATATATATATATATATATATATATATATATATATATATATATATATATATATATATATATATACACACAGTAAAATTACTGTCTCAAAGGTTTAAATAATTGTTGGAGACAGTAATTTAGCAGCGAAGACAGTAATATTAACTAAAATATATTTTTTAAGAAAAAACTAGTTTGAAAAAAAAAAGTCAACGCCGGAGACCGGCGGTCAACAGCGGTTGACCTGCCGGAAAAAAAAATTAGAAAAAAAATTCAACGCCGAAGACCGGCGGTCTCCAGCGGTGGCGGGTCAAAATTGGGGTCAAATTGGAATAAGGCTCAAAATTGGTTAATTGGTGAAATTTGACTAAGTTGGGTTGTAAATCATGAAATTGTAGTTGAATTAAAGTTTTAAGAAATTGGGGGTAATTTTGGTATATATAAAAGAATTATATCTATTTGCAAATAAGTTTGAATGACTTGAATTTATTTGGAAGATAAAAAAGATGGATGTCCATTTTTTAATTAAGTAGCCTTGTCATGAGCCTATTTGTCATTTACCAAAAACATTAACACATCATTACAATTATTATAATGTGATATATAATACAAGATAAACATTTTTTTATCCAAAGTCACGATTAATATAAAATTGAAAGATGATTTATTATATACTAGCAATTTTTCCCGTGCAATGCACAGACAACGGGGCAGCATTGCAAATATAAAGAAAGTTTAAATACATGTTATGAAATTACATTAAAAAAATTACACAATTACTTTTATATATAAAGATAAAAAGAATATACTAAATAAGAAAACATAAATTAATCAAATATATCACCCAGGCTTCTACAAATGTTTATACATTTTTCTATTTATTTGCTATTTGTTAGAAATAATTAACATTTCGAATATATATTAACCACAAAATAAATTGTTTACAAAGAAACTGCAATACTTAAAAAAAAAAGAGTTAAAAAAAAAAGGAAAAAAAAAAAAACTATCGGAGTGGATTAGAATTTTCATAGCCGATACGCAAATGTGATTTGTTATGAAAATCATTAGAGAAAAAAAGGCCGGAAAATAGGGGATGAAAAAAATAGTAATAATAAATTTTAAAAAACATATAAAAATATATTTATAAATTAACTAAATTATAATTAATGTTGAAATAATTATACCTTTGGAATTAATTATAATATTATGTCGAGTTTTTATACTTCAAACTGTCAAAAATACACGATTGCACTTTTACTTTGTATTCATATATCGTGATGCAATATGTATATACTTCGTATTCGACTATTTAGTTTTTATATCTGTAAAATTTCAATCTAAAAAAAATTATATAAGGGTTTCGAGTACATTTATCTTAAACTACGATTATAATTTCGATTAAAATGTACCCATAATGGCAATATTTTTTTTGAATACATACATATATGTTACATATATAATTAAATAGTAAATCTAAAATTTTACTTCAAATTTGTTGTCTTACGAGTAGCAACGGTCAAGATAATATGCAGTTTGTTTGACAAATTTTAAAAACTAGGTTTGAAAAAGGGCAAATGGCAAATAGGCCCATAACAAGGTAACTTAATTAATAGAGGAGCATTCAATTTTTTTATCTATCAAATAAATCTAGCTCATTCAAACTTATTTGCAAATAAGGAATTTTTTTTTATATATACCAAAATTACCCCCAATTCATTGAAACCCAATTCAACTCCAATTTCATGATTTACACCATAATTTAGCCCAATTTCATCAATTAACCAATTTTAACCATAATTTCAATTTTGACCCCAATTTTGACCCCCCACCATCGGAGAATGCCGGTCAGCGGCCGTTGACCACCGGTCTCCGGCATTGATTTTTTTTTTTTTTTTTTTTTTTTTTATAATTTTGTTTTTTCTTAAAAAAATATTTTAATTAATATTACTGTCGTGGCTACTAAATTACTGTCTCCAACAGTTATTTAACTGTCAGAGACAGTTATTTAACTGTTAATTGACTTCTTTTTCTTTTCCCTTCAAAAATATTTTAATTAATATTACTGTCTTGTCTGCTAAATTACTGTCTCCAGCAGTTATTTAACTGTCGGAGACAGTAACTTAAGTGTTAATTGACTTTTTTTTTTAATATTACTGTATTCGTTGCTAAATTACTGTCTCCAGCAGTTATTTAACAGTCGGAGACAGTAATTTAACTGTTAATTGACTTTTTTATTCTTAAAAGAATATTTTTAATTAATATTACTGTCTTGGCTGTCAAATTACCGTCTCCAGCAGTTATTCAACTGTCGAAGACCGTAATTTAACTGTTAATTGACTTTTTTTTTTAAATTTTTTTTTCTTAAAATAAATTATTTTAATTAATATTAATGCCTTGACTGCTAAATTACTGTCTACAACAGTAATTTAACTGTCTTAGACAGTAATATTAATAATATTACTGTTCGGAAAAATAATATTCATAATATTACTGCCCCAAACAGTACTATTACTGTTTGAGACAGTAATTTAGTAGCCAAGACAATAATATTAATTAAAATATTTTTTTCTAAGAAAAATAAAATTCGAAAAAAAAAGAGTCAACACCGTAGACCGGCGGTCAACAGTGGTTGACCGGCCGGAAAAAAGTTTCAGAAAAAAAAAGTTTAGAAAAAAAAAATAAAAATCAACGCCGAAATCTGGTCGGAAAAAAAATTCAGAAAAAAAAAATATTTTTTCAAAAATTTTTTTTTTTGGGGTTAATGTTATATATTTGTTTAAATTCGGGGTCAATGTGTAATATTAAGGAAGTTAGAACATAATGGATGAAATTGATAAGAATTATATTATGGAGGTATTTTAGACTAAAGACATGGGGATTGATTTATTTGAGCGACTGTTTTTTTGTGGACCAATATGCATTGAAGTCCCATGTGATGGGCCCTTTTGCCATTCGCCCTTTGAAATATTATCTGCGACATAAAATTTCAAATCCATACAACATTCCTTATATGGAATGTGATAAATATCATTTCTGTTTTAGTAGTACCGTTACGACTTCAAAAGCGATCTTGACCATTTTTGAGGCACAATCTTGCAAAATTCAAAACACGGAATTGGTAGTTCTTTGAGTTAGATTTTTAATCCAACTTAAATAACTAAAATTGGATGTCGCTGTGAAAAATATATACATGAACCATCCAAAAATTTGAGAAATATATACATTTATGGCATGTAATTTTTGGATAATATTTTTGCAGTTGATATTTAGGCTTATCCAAAAGACTTGCAGAAAAACATTCAATGTTCTTTCCTTATTACACTAGTAAATATTTTATGGTTTTTCCGGGGCTTAATTCCACTTTGCACCCTTGAAATATGCCATTTTGGCACTTTGCACCCTCGAAATAAATTAATAGCACTTTGCACCCTCGAAATACAATAAATCATGCATAATGCACCCCAAATGATTTTTTAAAGCTATAAAGTATAAATTTAATATTTGTAGTGATATTTTTTTAGGATGCCAAATGTCAAATATTTTTTTTTTATTCATCAATCATTTTGAAACTATAAAGTTCAAATATAAAAATACATTTCATCAACATATTTAAAAATTATATTGTTTTATCAAAATAAAATATTTTACGAAAAAAATCATTCAGCTATTACGTTATCAAGTTATCTGAAAATTATTGTTTCTTCCAAATATTTTCACCTAATATTTTACAAACAGTGACATAAAAGATCCACAATCGAATAATTCAGTGATAAAAGATTATTTTTTTTTATTTTTCTTTTGTAAGATAATGTAGTTTTTTTTAAATAATCCGGTGTAATTTTTATTTTTTCGCACTTTGTCCGCTCGAAATTAGGTTTGAGGTTCAAGAAAACAACAATTCTTTTTACTTTGTACCCCAAAAAGAAAAACACCAATGAAAAATAAAATTGCCTTTATTATTCAATTGAGGGTGCATTGTGAATGATTTATTGTGTTTTGAGGGTGCAAAGTGCTATTATTATTTTTCGAGGGTGCAAAGTGCTATTATTATTTTTCGAGGGTGCAAAGTGCCAAAATGGTATATTTCAAGGGTGCAAAGTGGAATTAAGCCGTTTTTCCGGGTACATTTTGTATAACTGATCGGATAATTATTCTATTATTTTATTTCATGGTAAATAAATCCATATATAGTAATTCAATCTAAGCTATTATGAGCAACGACCATAATTTTTAATTAGTCTTGATCTTCATTCGTGAAATTCAAAATAATTTTCAAATTAGATCATATTCAAGATGAATCTAGTTTCAAAAATCATAAAAATGTATATATGTTTTTCATTTATGGTAAGAAAATCTTTTGGTGGTTATTTTGGATAAGGTGAGAAATATAATTTTGATCACTATATATATAACTGTCCCCTCCAGAAAGGGTACCAACACACAACTATCTATTTTTCATAACTCATTTTTCAATATAAATTATGTTTAATTATTTAATTACATTAGCTATTTTATTTGTCGTAAGTACAAAATATTGTTTTTGTATGGATTCACAATCATTGAACAATTCTTTTGTTAGTGGTTTTTCACCCGCAGTAGCAACATGGTACGGAAGTCCCAATGGAGCTGGAAGTGGTAATAATAATATTAATATTTATCTTTTTTTCATGTGCAAATATTGTTATATATTTATAATTAAATATAAAAGATATATTTATTTATTTTATTGTAATTTGCAGGTGGAGCTTGTGGATTTGCAAATGATGTGGCAAATCCTCCATACAATGGTCTTATTTCTGCTGGAAACCAAAATATATTCAAACATGGACAGGGTTGTGGGAATTGTTATCAGGTTTTAATTAATATTATTTCATTTTCAAGATATAAAGATGAAATATCTTTCATAATTAATATATAATTCTAATTTATTTAAATATATTTCAGGTAAAATGCACCGAAAATCCAGCATGCTCGGGTTTCCCAATCGTTGTAACTGTCACAGATGAATGTCCTGGTACATGCAACAATGAAGCATTTCATTTTGACTTGAGTGGAAAAGCTTTCGGATATTTGGCGAAGCTCGGCCAAGCTGATAAATTACGGAATGCTGGAAGAATTAATATCCAATATCAAAGGTAATCTTGATCGATCAACCCCATTAGGGAAATTCGTAATTCGGTATGGTTAGAAATATAGTCCTCCCGGTTTGTTCCGGTACAAATTTACACGCAACAACTTTTTAAATATAGCATTTTCACCATAGAGTACTCTATTAAGAGTCTTAGACCATACTAGAGAATGAATTTATAATTCTTAAACTTTTTATATAACTAAATAACCAACGAAAAAACTTGAATTTTTTTTGCAAAATATGTCGAAAAATGTTAATTTAATTTAGTTCAAACTTATGTAATGCAAGTAAATTAAATGGGACAAATTAAAGCCCAATGGAGGAAACTTACATGACTACTAATATTATAATTTGCAATTTTCTTAAATATGTTGGTACTCCACTTTTTACAGGTCAGTGGAATCTTTATGCTCAAAATCCTGATTCAAGTAGTCATTTATTTGGGACCTCCCAAGGAGCAGGAACTGCCATCCTAACCCTTCTTGGGGGATTCCATCCACAAACACAAAGTTTATGGCTGACTGATATGGCTCATCACCATTTAGCTATTGCATTTATTTATTAGGCGAGTTTTAATGTGTTCAAATTTTGCAGGGTACCATGTAAATACAACACGGGTATAACATTCAAGATCGATACAGGCTCCAACGCTAACTATCTTGCGTTTTCGATTGAGTTTGTGGGTGGAGATGGTGATATCGGTTCGGTTGAACTATTGCCTTCAAAGCCAAAAGGTTCATTGTACATGCAAAAATCTTGGGGCTGCACTTGGAAAGTTGGAATACCCGTTGGAACAAACGGCCCTTATTCTGTAAAGCTAACTACTATTGAATCGAGAAGTACAATTATCGCAACAAATGCGATTCCCGGGAATTGGTCCCCCGGCAAATACTATCACTCGGCAGCCAATTTCTCTTAATCATGGATATATGATCAATTATTCGATCAAACATCAAGCTAGCTTTTAGATATATGTATCAATTCAAGTTGATAGATCATATATTTTCTGTCACTTGATTAGGTCATTAATCATGTTTTGACATGGAATTGTAGGTGTTTAAAGTGTTGGTTATTCTTATTTATTTTTTGTCCTCAAAAGAAAAATGTTGGTTTAATTTTGAACACTTTAAAATGATTTACAATTGGTTGTAAAAAATAAACTCTTGGGTCGTTTTTTGCAACACAATGAATGATCATGATATTGTAAACATCGAAATTTTGAGATAAATCAACAATTAATAACTTAATAAATTGATTATTAAACTGGGTTTCACTCAAAGTACATAATATATTTGGACTTTACAAATGACCGGCTCACTCTACAAGTTAAGAAACCCTAGCTCGTGGCAATAAAATAGGGCTTTCGGTGCATGTAAAAGACAAACTCACATGGACACATATTAAGCTCTCAAGCTCAAGTCTCGAGCCTCCGCCTCGAATTCATAACATATTTGAAATTCGAGGTGTTTATGTTTATTCGGTTCAAGAAAAAGCTTCTAAGCCCTTGAATCGATTTTAAAATAGGAGTGAAGAATTACGGGAATTCACGGATATTGTAATCCGCTTTTGTTTGATTAATAATAATTATTTGTTCCCATTTTTCTTGTCTCGTTTTTTCATTATATTTTACAGACCGAAAAATTTGTGGTTAATAGATACTATATCATGATTGAATACAAAATATAGATGGGGTTGTCTAGGGTCCGAGAGGGCTGTACTTCTCGGACCGTAAAACATTTAATCTGGTGTGTACAAAACATTCAAGTTTTAATCTTAGCCATTAATTTTATGTACGACACTGTACTTCTCAGACCGTAAAACATTTAATCTGGTGAGTACAAAACATTCAAGTTTTAATCTTAGCCATTAATTTTATGTACGACATATGTACGACTCAGTACGACACTAGAAATTTAAAAATTAATGTACGAACCTAGTAAAAATACATCGTTCACCATCGTACACAGATCGTACTTTATATAAATTACAATATTAACCTTATAAATTCAAATCAATAAATTAAAATATTATTAAATATAAAAATCATAATCAATTAAGAAAATTGCACGAAGTCTTAAAAAAGAAAAACGATCATCCACTTTTTCCATGACCAATCTTCTTTCACACATAGATAGAGACGCAATACATGAATTTTTTGTGGGTTCCATCTCCCCTCATGGCGAACTCTGTCGAGATAATTAGAGTTTTAATTTTTGGCAGATCTCCCCCTGGCGTTACGAATTTTTTTATTTTTTCCCTTAGCGTTGTTATCGCGAATTGTGGTGGAGGAATGAAAATCGATGGTTGTGGTAGGTTGAACGGCGACGGATGAGAGAATTCCGTATGGGACATCGATCTGAGAGCGATATAGACGCAAAAGCGGCAAATATGGGTTATAGTTTGGAATTTGTTTTTCAATTTTTTACATTTAGTTTTCAGATTTGGATTTAAAACTTAATTAGAAAATTGAATCCATGAAAATAAGACCATTTGTGTTTTGTGTTTCTTTTCTTTGCTATTCTTGTGGATTTTACTTGAATCTTCATATAGTTCGTTTTAAAATTATTGCCTAATTTTCCTTTTAATTGTGTGTATTTTTTTTTTTTTTTTGTTTTTGTTTTGTTGGCTGCTCTATTATTTGATCAATGTACTATGTCTCTTGAATGTAGTTAGGCATTTTCTTATTTTTTATGATGTGATTTGCAGTTAAGAACAATCAGATGTATACATTTCCTGACATATATAAATGCTCATAGATGTCTTGTTTATAATTTGTGAAAAATGATTCCTTTTTTGGTCCATTTTTTGAGAAATATACAATTTCTGCAAATTACGTGTTTCCGAGTATATATAAAAACTTTTTCGATACAACTCTGATGCATGTATACATTTTCACTTTCTCATGGCCATGAACCAACCCTAGCCGATACTCCAATGAGCTCAACAAACATCAGCTCATGTTCCATCAATCCAACCGAGCCCAAATTCTTCGGCTTTCCCAAGCCCTGCTCCTTACCACGCTAGTCCAACATCATTGTCCTATCTAAGTCCGCCACATGGCGATGGAAACCCCACATCGTGTATTCTACTTTTCCTCCGTATATGTAACAAAGCCGCCCCGGATTGAAGATTATGCTGGTTTGTGATATTTGTTCAATGGGCCCAATTTTGCGGAATTATATATTGGTGCTCCCTTTGTGCAATCATGTTTTCCATTCACATTGCATTTCGAGGAGGATTTTGGGAAAAAAATTATATGTGCCATGGGTGCAAAGTTTTTGGGTTTCCGTATAGTTAGGGGTATTGAAAAAAACTTATGTAATAGTAGGTAGCATTTTATCAGAGTTTTAACTTGTTTTTTATTCCATTTTTAATTAACGATGAGATTAAACCGTGGGCGGATGATGTGTTTGATCATTGTTCTTGAATGTTTTTTGGCCTGAATTGTTTTTAATATATGCCTTATTGTTGATGAACTTATACATTACGCAGGTTTAGTTTTCATGTTTTGTTCTTTTTGATTCAACATAACGAAACTTATCGGAGTATCAATTATGTATCAGTTTTGTTTGCCTTGATGATTTTTTTAGTTGCAAGAAACAGAGCTAGTTCTTACTTATTTGATTCTTTTCTTCTTTTTTTTTTTACTGAAAAATCTTAATTTTTTTACTTGGTATCAAAAGACAGAATTTGTCTAAGATTGAGGTTGGCCACACTTCATTTTGCCATGGACCAATATTAATACTTCTTATACACCTATTTACAAATAGTATTCATATCAACCAAACAAGAATCTCTAATTTTTACATCTGATATTAGGACAATACTCTTGAAGAAAGAA
The DNA here is from genome assembly GCF_056151865.1 of Erythranthe guttata. NCBI lineage: Eukaryota > Viridiplantae > Streptophyta > Magnoliopsida > Lamiales > Phrymaceae > Erythranthe > Erythranthe guttata. The sequence goes on along the minus strand of NC_142538.1, from coordinate 13,137,427 downwards.
AGAATAGATAAAAGAAAATGATGGAAGATCATCAATTCATGTACTCAAAACAATTAAAATGGAAGTGGTGGACATGAATGAAACACATCTTAGAGAAGATTGCTGATCTTTCTAGGCTCTTTCAGTGCAACAATTGGCTGTCACTTGTCTTTTTCAAACTAGACCGTACCACCATTCTTCACGAAATTCTTCTTGGACTCGATCACCTGCATGCGCGAAATAATGAACAACTTTAAGGCAACACCAAATAAAATTCAACCTAAAATCCGTACACTAATTTTTGTATCTCTTAAATGTCAGCACTCTCTCTCTATCTCATTCCCACATATCAATTTAAACATCTTAATCATGCAACGTGAATATCAAATTGACAGTACATAAATCATGACCTTATCATCTCATAACAATATTGTTACTTCGAACATAGACTAATTAAACAAGTAAAGCATTTAGAAATACCAAAAGACACAAAGATGTCATTTTTCCCGATTGCAGTTGGCATGCTCTAGAAAAATAATCATAACTTCTTCTGGTTGTCATTTTCCCCAATCGGTTGTTTTTTTTGTAAACCACTTTTTTTTAAAAGTTAGATTTCCGGAGCTTTCTAATCATATATTGGAGATATTCCAGTTCCTTATCAATTAGAGCAGTTTTGGTTTCAAAGTTACCCTCTCTACGGGCTTACGTGGCATATGGAACAAGATTACATCATATTTCTTTCTTGATCTCTGAATAATAATAAGTAGCAACAAAGTTGCGCAAGAGAAAATTGCTAAACAAACAAAAATCAAAAGTTTAGTCCTTAACTTTCTTGTTTCACAGAGAAGAAACATTGTTTCTTGACTGAATGATGATTAATGGAGGAAAAGATCGTTAATGATTTTTTTTATTTTTGAGATGAACAATCGATATAGTTCTTTCAAGAGGAAATATCGATGATGGTGAGGATGATGAAAAAACACCGATTGGGGATATTAGGTTAAATGATTAAACGATTGATGATTAGTGAAATAATAAGTCGTGTTAGAAAATTTTCATTTAATGATTTTAAAATTTAATTTGTAATTAACTTTTGAATTATTGATTTTTCTAATTATTTTCAAGTTTAATTACAAGGGGTTTTTATGTAATTTTACCCGTAACACAGGGTTCGTACCTTTTATTATAATGTACGTACTAATCATACGTGGCATAATTTTATTGGTTGGTTATGGTCCGAGAAGTACAACCCTCTCGAACTCTAGACAACCCCAATATAGTTTTGTGGTGTCTCGTTTTCACAAAGTTAATTAGGATGAGTGTGCGGGTGAATTATAGTGAAACTCATATATTTGGGGTTTCGATTTCATAATAGGGATCATTACAAATAAGTCCATCAATGGGTACTTATTTATAAAGAAATTAAGAAAAAAAACTTATTTACAAATAAGTCCACACATGGTCCAGATTTTTGTAAAAGACTAAAATAGCCAATCATACTTTAATATGCTCCAATTTCATCATTAATTTAATTTAACATCAATTTGACCCCAAATTTCACAAATTATTCAATTTTGACCCATTTTTTTTTATCACAAAAAAAAAATTTCAAAATTCTTTTTTTGCCGCCAGATTCCGGCGTTGACTTTTCAATTTTTTTTATTTCTATTAAACAACAATATTGATGTGATTGACAGTAATATTAACTATATTACTGTTAAATCATTAAAATTTACTAAACTATAGTTTAACACAGTATAATCTCTAGCACAGTAAAACATTAACACAACAAAACTCATTATTATTCTGTAATAGAGTAATATTACTATGTTGACCGTTCAACAAATGTAAACATAATAAAAAGCCAAAAGAATTAATATTCCTGTGAGTGACAGTAATATTACTATAACAACAGTAATATTACCGTCAACCACAATAATATTATAATAATAGACAGTAATAGTATAACGTTACTCCGTGAATAACTTAAACAAACAAAGAAATCAAAACAAAACAATAATATTGATGTGGTTGACAACAATATTACTATAACAACAGTAATATTACTGTAAACCACAGTAATATTATTGTGTTTACAGTAATATTACAATAATAGACAGTAATATTATTACATTACTCCGTGAATAACTCAAACAAAACAAAAAATCCAAAAAAATAATAATATTGATGTTGTTGACAGTAATATTATTGTGTTTACAGTTATTTTACTGTCAACGACAGTAATATAATTACGTTGACTTGTCAACAAATCAAACAAAATAAAAAAAATAACAAAAAATAATAAAAATAATATTACGTTAATTTACTGTCAACGGCAGAACAATTACATAAACGTATTGTCAACGACAGTACAATTACGTTAATTAACTGTCGTTGGCAGTATAATTATGTTAATTTACTGTCAGTGAAAGCACAATTACGGTCAACGTTTAGCGGCGGACGTTAAAAAAAAAAAAAACTTAAAAAAGCACTAAAAAAAGTCAACGCCGGAGACCGCCGGTTAACGCTGAAAAACGGCGAAAAAATCCGCAAGAAAAAAAAAAGTCAATGCTGGAGACCGACGTTGACCGCCGAAAACCTGCGAAAAAATCCGGAAGAAAAAAAAAATCAAAAGTCAACGCCGGAGACCGGCGGCAAAAAAAAAGTCAAAATTGAATTTTTGTGGACAAAATTGGATTTTTGTGGACAAAATTGATTAAATTGGGATTACAATTAAGAATTGAGTATAAAGGGTTGGGGGTAATATTGTCATATACATGAATGTTTCCTTTATTTATAACCCCTAAATATTAAAGGGATGAACTTATTGGTGAAAGAGATATAAGCCCTTTATAATAGGGTTAATAGGATCAATACTATGTCTATTTAATTTTGGAAAAACTAATTAATTATTCGATAAATATGTAAATGTTTTTGCATATTTCTATCATAATAAAGACTTCGAAGTCGTTTTTCCCCCTTGGGAAACCATATAAATGTAATACATTCTTAGTAGAAAATAATAATAGTATTGCTTGCTTTTTTTATATATATAAGAATTTGTATTACTTGGACCTGAAAAATATAAAATTATTAGAATAGTGAAGATCAACTAAAATGCTATTCATAGAGCGACTTTTACTGGTTTACACTGCAACTTTATGTTATATGTAACTTTCTCACATTTTTTCGAAACATGAGCATTTTGTGCAAGGAAGCACAAAATGACTTCATCCATTCGGTGTAAATAGAAATACTATGGTCTTATTGTTTGAGATAAAAATACAAAATAATGTGCTTTGTTTTTTTAAGGCATTTCGTGTAGATACACACGAAACACGAAGATGTGATTCGTGTAGAACCACATGAATCACTACCTAGTGTTTCGTGTGTGTCTACACAAAATCACTAATAATTATTTTTTTTATCAGATCATTGTTAACAGTATAATACATACAACAATAATAGAAAACTTAAAATTATGATTAAATACAAATTAAACTACAATTCAAATATAAATTACAAATAAATAACATATCGTAAACTACATACCAGACTTTAAGTTTTGTACATATGTAGTCGAGGTTTGTACGGTTTGAGTAAGTGCTTCAGGTTTTTGTTTCTTTGACGTATCCATGCGGATGGAGGGGTAGTAGAGGACAATTCGTGACAAACTAAACAAGCATGAAATGATTGTTGTACAATGTTATAGCAATCATGTATAATAATTGACCATTGCCAAACAGAAGAAAATAAGTCATACTTCCAACTTGGGTCAAAACTACCACCATTGCATTATATTTAGTAGCAATAATCAATTTCATTTCCCTCATGTCTATCCAATATGCTTGCGAACAAGGACATGCAGGCCAATCACACGTGCGTATCACTTGAATGTATCCAACATTTCTAAACATCGATATTTATATATCAGCATGTTCGTACAACTCAATAAGGAAATTCCCTCTTACGCGCGGCCGTCTTTCTTAGTCATCGTAAATGACTTGAGCAACGCACCCCTACTCGCAATTGCCATTTGCCATCACGTTAACATATGACATAATCAGTCGGACCAGAAATTGCGGCACCAAAGAATAGAAGCTGACTCCTTCATGAACTGGTATTGGAGAGGCAACAAATTCTTGTGTGGATTTACGACTTCCACAACTTTCATCTTCGATTGAGGTGTTCCATCAGTGGTACTATACGTCTTCGCTTTGGTGTTGCTGTAGTGGAGGTTTGAAGATCCTTGAAACCAGAGGACGAGTTAATTGTTGCAGCATCAAGATGGTATTGCTAGTCGAAGGGGTCTCTTTTTGTTGAGTTATTCTTTAGTCGTCCTTTGGTCTTAACATATGATGATTCTGATAAATGAGTCATAGAAGGATGAACGATGCCACACGATAAGGTCACAACATTCCTCTTAGTCATGTAATTTTGCCCCTTTAGGTCATGATACAACTCATCAATATGATTATCTACAGCTACCTCACTACTTGATTGATATTCTAGGTCTGAAGGTTCAACTGCCATTGTACTCCAGAATGGGTGCATGTCTGGAATGACAAACATTTTACGTTCGTGCATTTTTTTTTACAATTTGGGATGCACATGGGAGCGTATGAGTATCTCTCAGATAGTGGGTACAACAAATCGAATCATGCATCGCCAGAGACCCCATCTCTTCGTCCAGTATTTCCAAGGCCAAATGTGTGATGTAACAAATCAAATTTTCATGTGAGCTAAAGAAGGGAAGAGTCTTTGTAGCTTTTAATTCTTTTAATTTATCATTAGTTGATTTATAATAGGAATTATTCTTCTAAAGAGTTATTTTTATTTTAATGACTTGTCTTCTACGTATATTAGCTAACTTATAACTAATGGACTTTCTTGTGTGCAGGTCTCTTATTGTTAGAACCAAAATTGGATTCTAATTATTCTCAAAGTCTTGGGCAACAAGCTTGTATGTTGCCGTGTGTTTTTTTTCTAAAAAGGAAGAAGTGGTTTCCTTTATTTTATATGTTGTCATTAATTGAGATATTATTTTATATGAAAATTAGAATTAGATTAGGATTGAAAATCTTGTGATAAGCCATTATCACATTATTAAATATCCTTTACGATTCTTATACGCCTTTTAATTATTGGACTCTTACAGGTTTTCACAATGACGTATAAATAAGGGAGCAGAACATGACATTCTGTGTGCCTTTTTTTATCGAGAGAAGAGTTCTGAGAAAATATTTTTTTCTCTCGTTTTTTTATTGTTCCATCGTGATAAGTGATTTTCATAGAAAATATATCAGCTTCAAGGCTTTGTGGAGAAGACACCAAGATTCAAGGATTATCACAAGTTTGCTTCTTCTATATAAAAATAAGATCGGTTCTTCGGGAGAGGGGCTCAAACAGATCTCGGGAGGAGATCGATCCGCCGACTGAAGGGATTGAGCGTTCAAGGGAGTTATGTTGAATGACCATCTCAACCAAAAGCTTAAGCTATTAGTGAAATGTATCATTTAATATTCATATCTCCAATACGCCCCCTCAAGTGCAGAGGGATTAGATTTGAAGCCTTGCACTTGAAATATTTTTTTAAATGGGTAGCTGTGGGATTCGAACTCAGGACCTTTCATTTGGTCTGGCTTTGATACTATATAGGAAGAATAGAAGAAAGAGAAGAAGAGAAATAATAATACGTAATAGAAACCCCCATTGTGTTATGGGTTGATTTACATGGAATATATATAGAGAAATAATGCAAGGTAATAGATTTTGACTAGGTAACTAAATCCTAACTAATCTAGGTAATCGAATCATAATAGAATCCTAATATCCTATAATATCTAATAGTATAATATACTCTAATACTCCCCCGCAGTCGAAACGTGACGAACTTGAAGACTGGACAATCCCTTGTTAACGTGACAAATGAGAAGACTGGACAATCCCTTGCTAACACGCTCCCGCAGTCGGAACGAATAAACTTCAAACATGAAGACTGGACAATAAACCCGCGAAATCCAGCAATAGTGAAATCCTTGGTGAAAATATCTGCTAAAATGATAGGAAAAAAAGGGAACAACATGGAGAGAAAATAAATTATTATTTTTTTTTGGTTTTTTTTTTTTGTGTGTGTGTGTATGAATCGAGAGAGAGAAGATATGAGAGGGCGAAGAAGAATAATTAAAAGAAGGATAGAGATGAAAAAGAGAGAAAGGAGATTTGAGAATAACCGACTAAGAAGAAGAAGATGTCGGAAAATAATATAAGTTACCACCATTGAGGAAGGGAGAAAATTGGGCGGTGTTCATGGATCTGTTATAAAAATAAATATAGAGAGAAGGAACCACCAACGGGGGAGGGAGAAAATTGGGTGGATTTCATGGGAAAGATAGAAAAAGAAAGATAGAGAGAAGAGTACCACCACCAAGAGGGAGAGAATTGGTTTGGTGGTCGCCGGCCATGGAGAAGAAGAGAAGAAAGGCGGCGGCTACACTTCACGCAACAGTAACAAAAAACTTAATCTGACACAAATAATTTAATTTGCACGAAATAAATTCAACACATTTTATTTAAGAATTTAAGAAAATAAACTTTGACTTTCGAAATTAATTATAATATATGAAAAGATTATCATAATTTTAATATAACATAATATAAAATATACGTGATAAAAATTATATGAGAACTAATTTAATGGAAGCTACCCCTTGTAAACCACAAGGGGTTATGCGCCTATATTGACACCACAAGAAGGATAAGTGCCTGATGGTGAAACCACATGGGGTTAAGTGCAATTAATCCAAAAATGAATTATCAAATATACGACTATATCATTATATAATCAACTCCAATGGGGTAATCAAACATGGTATTCAAACCTTTAACCACTATTTATACACTAAAATATATTAAATGTCAACTCCAATGGGATTATCAATTTAATCTCTTGGGATATAAATACGCTTACTGGAAATTGAGTTATAAAAAATGTAACAATCTAAACATCCAATCACAAATTGACATACGGCAATTACAAATAAAATCATTCATAAACTACAAATTGATAATTAATTTGATAACCATAATTGAAGTAGATGAATTTTAAATAATATTAAATATTATTTCTAATATCAAATGCATATTTAATAATGCAATTTTGACATTTAATATTGGGGTTGCTCTAACGATTGTGTATTATCTATTCGGTCACATCAAATATATGACCATATCAATATAAAATTATGAAAAATTCTTCAACTTGATTTTATGGGAGAAAATGAACGAATATAGTTTTCCTTGCAATTTGGCAGGTTGACTTTACTATAACAATATATGATCCAGTTATAAGCACAATAAAATCGAATCATTAGTCATATTTAATAAGGTTCATTTGATAAACACCCTTCATATGAAAAATATATAAGAATAGGTCTACCCCTAAAAATCTTTTTTTGAGATACCCCATTGAGAGGTAAAAATACTATTGTACCCTTATTTGCAATTTTAGCCAATTGCATTTAGCATTTTCACCAACTACATTTATTATTTTTGGACCTACATTTAATATTTTTGTACTGCATATATCATCATTTTTAATTTAATATTTTTTATTCCTGTATATACATTGTACATTTTTTTATTATTATTGTATTTTTTTATAACATTTTTTTTAATATTTCGATTTTTTTTAATTTTTTGACTTTTTTTAATATTTTTAATTTTTTTTAATATTTAAATTTTTAAATTTTTTTTATAAATTCAAATTTTGGTAATATTACCGAACTGAAAGTATACTACGCATAACTACAATGTACTACAAGTTCAAAAGTCATGTATAGTTATATGTAGTCATGTATAGTTATATATAGTCATGTACTGTCTTTTTACCCCAAAATTCATATACACCAACAAATAAAATTCACAATTTAGATCTTGATATTATAAATCAACTAACAAACAAAAAATGAAAAAATACAATCACATGCATATATTCTTCAAACATGAACAAGTATTAATGTACATTAGAAAAACTATAGCATACATATACTGTATGTTATTACAGGTGACTATAGTTTATCTACAATTATCTTCGGTTATATATAGGGACATAAAGTCTAGACTACTGTAGCATGAATCAAATTTCACAAGGCACTTCATCGCATCTTATTCTCTGGATGTCATAAAATTATAATAAAAGCAAAACCTACGACAAAAAAATACGAGTTAAATAGCAAAATGGAACATGCGAGTTAGAGTACATGAAAAATACAAAAGAAAATATTTTTTTTTGTTGATAAATTTGCCGAACTGAAATCGACTACAAATGACTATAGTATACTACAAGTCCTATAGTCATGTATACATGACTACATATGACTAAGTAACCACTACTGATTAAATTTCTACTACAGACAAACAAAGCTCTCATACTTGAGGCATTTCGAATCATTTTCAAATAAATACAAAAACCAATTTACATATATTTATAACAAAAAATTAAATTAATCCAAAAAATGTAAATTAAATTAATTCAAAAACATGGTAGATCTGGTTTTTTTTTTTAATATAAATTAATCCAAAAAATTAAATTAAAAAATTAAATTAATCCAAAAAAATTAAATTAATTCAAAAACATAATAGATCTGGTTTTTTTTTTTTTTTTTGATAAATCCAGTAAATATATACAAATCAAACACCACCGGTTCCAGATCTGAAATTCACCATTAGATCTGACTACAAATTGTCAAATCACGATTTGAAATTTTCGAATTCAGTTGATTTTCATAAAAAAATAAATTAAAAAAGGTGAAATAGTAAGAATTAAGAGCTGAAAAAAAATAAATTAAAAATGGATGGACATTCATAAATTAAAAAAAATAACTTAAAAAGGTGAAGTGGATGGTTTAATACGGAGTTCAAGGCAGTGGGAGGAGCAACGGCGGCCGACACAAGGCCGTGCAGAGCAGCGGCGCAAGGCGGTGGCGGAGCAGCAGCGCAAGGCGGTGGTGGAGCAGCGGCGGCGGTAGCACAAAAAGGTGAGGGGGAGCAGCGGCGGCGGCGGCTCAAGGAGGGGCGGGAGCAGCGGCGATGGCGCAAGGAGGTGAGGGGAGCAACGGCGGCGGCGGAGGGCTGTGGGCAGAGAGTGAGTTAGAGAGAGATGAAGAGAGAGAAAGAAAGAAAGAGAAGAGAGAGTTAGAGAGAGATGAAGAGAGAGAAAGTAAAAGAGAGAGAGTGGGGGAGGGGACGGCTGCTAGATAGATGTGAGAGTGGAAAAAGAAAAAAAAAAGGCTAGGTTTTAGGGTTTTAAATTATAATTAAAAAGGAAAAATGGGTATTTCAATTTGTCTAGGGGGGTCTATCAAATTAAGATTAGAATTTGAGTTTTTGATTAGAAAAGAAAAATCCACAGACCTATCACTATATATTTTCAAAACTAGGGGTTTATCCTACATATCCCCTATTTAATAAGAAGAATATTTCATTTGCAATTTATTTAAGAAAATAAAATAAATAATGGAATTGAGTACCAATGGTATTGCAAAAGAAAACACATAATGGAATTTATTACAAAAATTATAATAAAAATAACTTGGTAAATACAAAAATATGATAACAAACAAATAATGAATAATACAAAATAATGGTAAATACAATTTTATTTACAAAACAATGAAAAAAAATGTGATCCAAATTTATTGAAATAAAATCATAAATATGTAACATCAAATCAGAAATAAAAAAAAAATTAAAAAAAAATGCAGATTTGGTGGAAGTATAATATATATAATATAAAAATACATTGGACACTAAAATATATGAGGAAAAAATAAGAATCGTGTTGTTATACATATCCACACAATTCCTTTATGGACTAAGTATTAAACACTACGTGTCATTTTCTCCTTTGTGCTAATCTTAGTTAGCATGACAAAAGTATTATATTCTTTGTATATAAATAGAGGTAATGGGAGAGGAGGAATGCAGTAGTTTTGATTTTCAATTTCAATCTCTTAGCAACATTTATAGCTTAGCTATCTCTTCATATATGTTTATCGGATTACAATTTTGCTAGAATTTATTATTTATTCTATAACACGTTATCAGCACGAGTTTTTGCTCGATAGGGATTTACTATTTTCGTATTCTTCTTTCTATTTTATTTTACGAAAATCCAGATCCTCGATCTATTGTCGAAAAGACAAACGAGAATGATTAGCGAATACTTCGGTATTTTATACGCTATCATTTCTCAAAGGATATGATGGATTCGTGTATATTAATCTATTACTTATTTATTTGTTGAATTGCAGCTGAAATTTGTATTTTCAATTAAGCTTGTGGATCCCAAGCAGTGCTATAAGCACGTTATAATTTTAACAGATCTGTGGGCCGACTCAGAGGCCAAGATATTAACTCCGAGCATGATACTCGTCGAGTGAAACATATAATAATCTCCGTTGAAGGTCGATTTAGAGACTATGAGATTAACTTCGAGCACAAGCTCGTGGAGCTGGGGAAATAATAATCTCCATTTAAAGCCGATTTAGAGGCTATCTTTTTAACTCCGGGCATAGTACCCGTAGAGCTTAACAGAGACCGTATAGAGGTCATACTATAACTCCGAGTCGAAAAACTCGTTGAGTCAAGACGTTGGAATTCCCGTCAAGTAAATGAAATTTAGCTCCGAGTCTAAGCTCGTTGAGACAAGAAAGCCGATTTAGAGGCTAAATTATTAATATAGCTCCGGGCCTAAGCTCGTTGAGACAAGAAAGTCGATTTAGAGGCTAAATCGTTAATATAACTCTGAGTCTAAGCTCGTTGAGACAAGAAAGTCGATTTAAAGACTAAATATCTGAATATATCTCCGAGCCTGAAGCTCGTTGAGTCAAGACGTGATAATATCCGTCAAAAGCCGATTTAAAGGCCAAATACCTGAATATATCTCCGAGTCTGAAGCTCGTTGAGTCAAGACGTGATAATATCCGTCAAAAGCCTTTAAGCCTGAAGCTCGTTGAGTCAAGACGTAAAAATATCCGTCAAAAGCCGATTTAAAGGCCAAATATCTGAAAATATCTCCGAGCCTGAAGCTCGTAGAGTCACTAGACGAGGTAAAATCCGTCAAGAGCCAACTTAGAGGCTATTGATCACAAGTCCAAATTTAAGGGTTTTGATTTATTTTGTACCCACTGTATATAAATCTCTATTGGAAGGTGTGATTCCCAAGATTGAGTTGTTTTGAATAAACCCACATGTACATATCTCCCTTGGATGATAAATACCCGAGGTCGAGCTGATTTTGATACACGTACATGAAAAACATGGACAAATATGACTATTGCCTACTCGATAGTGCAACTACACACTCAATATTCAATAATAAAATATATTTCTCGAGTGTGACTTCGTGCAAGGCACAAGTTAAAACCATAGCAGGTTCCGCAGAAATAATAGATGGCTCCGGGAACGCAACAATTGTGTTGCCTAATGGTACCACTTTGCATATTGAAAATGCATTGATATCCGGTAGATCAAATAAGAATCTACTGAGTTTTAAAGATGTGGGACGCAATGAGTATCATTTAGAGACACAGGTTGAAAATACCGTGGAGTGTCTATGCGTCACATCATATGTCATGGACAAAAGAATTGTTCATGAGAAGTTCGAAGCGACAGCTTCTGGACTGTATTGTGTCCAAATTCGAGCTTTCGAATCCTACGCCACTATGCCATGGAAACTTGTTAATCCCGATATACACGGGTTATGGCATGATGGACTGGATCATCCAGGAACGACTATGATGCGTAGGATTGCACAACATACTAAATGACATCCATTAAAAGATCCAAAAATCTTGATGTCCAATGAATATTTATGTGAATCGTGTTCACAAGGAAAGCTCATTATAAAACCTTCCATTGAAAAGGTCGATTATGAATCACCATCGTTTTTACAACGTATTCATGGTGATATTTGTGGACCAATACACCCTGCAAGTGAGCCATTTAGATATTTTATGGTTTTGGAGGACGCATCTGGTAGATGGTCCCACGTATGCTTATTATCTACGCGAAATGTTGCATTTGCTCGTTTGCTAGCACAAATTATTAAATTTCGAGCACATTTCCCTGATTATCCCATCAAAAATATAAGGATGGATAATGCCGGAGAATTTACATCATAAACTTTTGATGAGTATTGTGCAGCACTGGGAATAAATGTCGAGCACCCAGTAGCATACGTTCACACTCAAAATGGACTGGCGGAATCTTTGATTAAACGCGTCCAAATAATTGCTCGTACTTTGCTGATAAGATCTAAACTCACTAGTGCTGCATGGGGCCATGCAGTATTGCATGCATCAGCACTGATTAAATTACGCCCCACTGCTTATCATATGCATTCCCCAATGCAATTGGCATTAGGCTTTGAGCCCGATATTTCGCACATTCCCACATTTGGTTGCGCCGTGCAAGTGTCAGTACCTCCTCCTCAGAGGACTAAAATGGGTCCCCAACGCCGACTTGGCATATACATTGGGTTTGATTCACCGTCCATTATTAGGTTCTTGGAACCAATGACGGGTGATTTATTTACCTCTAGATTTGCGGATTGTCTTTTTGATGAGACATTATTTATACCAATTGGTAAGGATATTCAGAATATCAGTGATAATGATAAACAAAAACCAATCGAGAATCTCACATGGTGTGAGCAACACTTATCTCATCTCGACCCACGCACCTCTGAATGTGAAAATGAGATCCATAGAATCATTCATTTACAAAATATTGCCAATAGACTTCCTGATGCATTTAATGATGCGAGTAAAGTTACGAAATCTTATATTCCAGCTGTGAATATTCCAGCTAGGATCGCTGTTCCTGAAGAACATGCGAAAATGAATGATGATCCCCCACGACAAAAACGGGGTAGACCAATTGGATCAAAGGACGTTGTTCCTAGAAAAAGAAAGGGGAAAATTGATGAACCCTCGGACCAAGTGGTTCCTAATGAGAATGCTCCAGATGAATCTGTTGAGCCTGATATCGAAAAAGCGATATCAAATCCCGGGAATACCGAGAATCCCATAAGTTATTGCAATGAAATATAGGATAGAAATGAGACAATCATCGATAATATTTTTGCATTCTCGGTTGCACAAGAAATTATGTACGATGATTATGATAGTGAACCGCGTTCCATAATGGAATGCCGCCAAAGAAATGATTGGCCTAAGTGGAAGGAAACAATAAAATCTGAACTGGCTTCCCTAGAAAAACGGAAAGTATTCGGGCAAATTGTTCAAATTCCGGATAATGTAAAGCCCGTTGGGTATAAATGGGTATTTGTCCGTAAGAGGAACGAGAACAATGAAATTGTGAGATATAAAGCCCGCCTTGTAGCTCATGGTTTCTCCCAGCGGCCTGGGATTGATTATGATGAGATGTATTCACCAGTTATGGATACGATCACTTTCCGTTTTCTTATCAATATGGTCGTCCAAGAGGGACTGGACCTGCGTCTAATGGACGTTGTAACGGCCTATCTATATGGTTCACTAGATTCTGATATTTATATGAAAATTCCCGATGGATTTAAAATGCCAAACTCTGGCGCTCCTCGTGAGCTGCACTCAATCAAATTACAGAGATCATTGTATGGTCTATAGCAATCCGGTCACATATGGTATCATAGATTGAGTGAATACCTTATCAGGGAAGGTTATAAAAATGATCCTATTTGCCCAAGCGTTTTTATTAAAAGATCAGAAACCGGATTTGCTATTATTGCGGTTTATGTAGATGACATGAACCTCATTGGCACTCCTGAAGAGTTGGCCAATGCTGCTGAATATTTAAAGAAAGAGTTTGAGGTCAAGGACCTTGGAAAAACCAAACTCTGTCTTGGTATTGAGCTTGAGCTTAAAAATAACGGCATACTTATACACCAATCTGCATATACTAAACGAGTGCTCAGAAAGTTTAATATGGAAAATTCTAATTCATTAAGCACCCCTATTGTTGTGCGCAATTTAGATCCTCAAATGGATCCGTTCCGACCTAAAGAATTTAGTGAAGAGATACTTGGCCCAGAAGTGCCGTATCTAAATGCTATCGGAGCGTTAATGTATCTAGCACAATGCACTCGACCTGATATAGCTTTTGCGGTAAATGTGCTTGTGCGATACAGTTTTGATCCTACCCGGGGACACTGGAATGGTGTTAAACATATTTTTAGATATCTCCGTGGTACTGCAGATTTTAGATTATTTTATTCAAAGAATGCAACTAACCAAGGGTTAGTTGGTTATGCCGATGCGGGATATAGATCTGATCCCCACAAAACTCGCTCACAAACTGAATATTTGTTTTGTTATAATGGTGCAGGTATATCTTGGCGATCTACCAAACAGACATTGGTGGCCACCTCCTCAAATTATTCAGAAATAATAGCCCTTGATGAGGCAGGGAGAGAATGTGTTTGGCTACGATCCGTTATTTCCCATATACGAAATTCCTGCCAATTATATCCAGTTACAAACACGCCCACAGTCATTTACGAAGACAATGCTGCTTATATAGCGCAACCAAGGGGCAGATACATAAAATGTGATAGGACCAAACATATATCACCAAAGTTCTTCCACACACATGAGCTGCAGAAGAATGGAGAGATCGATGTTCGACAAGTTCGCTCATGCGACAATCTCGCTGATTTATTTACAAAGTCCTTACCGACTTCTACATTTGAGAAGTTGGTATACGCAATTGGAATGAGAAGAGCCAGTGTGAAGCAAGATTGATGTCCCATTTTGGAAGCTATATTGCTCATTTCAGGGGGAGCAATGGAGCGCTGCACTCTTTTTCCCTGATGACTAGTTTTGGTCCCATTGGGTTTTCCAGCAAAGGTTTTTAACGAGGCAGCTTCTGCACATGACTTGGATTGAGTTATGCACTCTTTTTCCCTTCTGATCGGTTTTGTCCCACTGGATTTTTCGACTTGAGGTTTTTAACAAGGCATATATTTTACTCATCCAATTTACAGCTGACATTATAATACTTAGTCCAAGGGGGAGTGTTGTAATACATATCCACACAATTCCTTATGGACTAAGTATTAAACACTACGTGTCATTTTCTCATTTGTGCTAATTTTAGTTAGCATGACAAAACTATTATATTCTTTGTATATAAATATAGGCAATGGGAAAGGAGGAATGCAGTAGTTCTGATTTTCAATTTCAATCTCTTAGCAACATTTATAGCTTAGCTTTCTCTTCATATATGTATATCGCATTACAATTTTGCTAGAATTTATTACTTATTCTATAACAAATTGGATTTTATGAATTCTATTGAAATGATAATTAAATACTATGGAATATATAATATAAAGGAGTTTTTGTGCATAAGTCCCCAACCAAACATCTTTATTATTCTAGATTTAGGGGCTATATTTCTTTCACCAATAAGCCCATCCCTTTAATATTTATTATAAATAAAGTAAACATTCATGTATATGACCATATTACCCCCAACCCTTTTTTATACCAAATTCTTAATTGTAACTCCAATTTAATCAATTTTGTCCACAAAAATCCAATTTTGACCACAAAAATTCAATTTTGACTTTTTTTTTTCAAAACAATTTTTTTTGCCGCCAGTCTCCATCGTTGACTTTTCGATTTTTCTTTTATTCCGGATTTTTTCGCCGGTCTCCGGCGATGACTTTTTATTTTTTTTCCTTTCTGGTTTGTTTTTTTCCGCCGCCGGATTCCGGCGTTGACTTTTTTTAGTGGTTTTTAAAGTTTTTTTTTGTTTTTTTTACGTCCACCGCTAAACGTTGACCGTAATTGTGTTGTCACTAATAGTAAATTAACGTAATTATACTGTCAATGACAGTTAATTAACGTAATTGTACTGCCCTTGACAATACATTTATGTAATTGTTCAGCCGTTGATAGTAAATTAACGTAATATTATTATTTTTTATTATTTTTTTTGATTTGTTGACAAGTCACCGTAATTATATTACCGTCGTTGACAGTAAAATAACTGTAAACACAATAATACTACTGTCAACAACATCAATATTATTATTTTTCGGGTTTTTTGTTTTGTTTGAGATATTCACGGAGTAACGTAATAATATTACTGTCTATTATTGTAATATTACTGTAAACAGAATAATATTATTGTGGTTGACGGTAATATTATTGTTGTTATAGTAATATTGTTCTCAACCACATCAATATTATTATTTTGTTTGTGTTTTTTTGTTTGTTTGAGTTATTCACGGAGTAACGTATTGACATTACTGTCTATTATTGTAATATTAATTCTTTTGGCTTTTTATTATGTTTACATTTGTTGAACGGTCAACATAGTAATATTACTCTATTACACAATAATAATGAATTTTGTTGTGTTAATATTACTGTGTTAGAGATTAATATAGCAATATTACTGTGTTAACTTGTAGTTTAGTTAATTAAACCATTCTACTATAGGAGTTTTGCTATGATAAATTAATGAATTGTGTTACTTGGACGTATACTAGGTACGGCAAAAACCGGCACAAAGATTACGAATTTCGGTTTCTTCATTTCATGTATCTTGCCAATGATCAACACACAATCTTAACTGATATATATATATATATATATATATATATATATATATATATATATATATATATATATATATATATATATATATATATATATATATATATATATATATATATATATATATATATTTGCAATTGCATTAGTTAATTAGGTGTTGGTAATTAACCGGAACCAAAAAATGTAGAGAATGATGAACAGTAAGTAACTAGGCAGCACCAAAGGTGACAATTTGCTGCCGGCACTAGAAACGATGCTGCGGTGGTTGTTGACCGGTGATGTTGCTGCGGCGGCGGCAGGAGAGGAGGAACGGGGCGGTGCATCCCTTGAAGAAGAGATTAGTTGTGGTGGTGGAACAACCGGTGATAGCGGCGGCGACGGCGGACATAATTACTAAAATTCAATACCCTCAATCCATCCCCGAGAACTGGATTTTATTTTTCTTTAATTATATTTTGGCCCCCATATTCTTCCCTTATTTAACTCACTCCACTCTAAACAAATAACTAATGTCTGACCCCAAACCAATTTTGAGCTTAATTTAAACAATAAATGAATAACGAGGACATGATGAAAGATTGTACTATCCTCTCCTATTAGGATTACTAGTTCACCTACAATCAATCTACCCTTATGTAGCTAATGACTTCAAAAAACGATAATTCCATCAACTACTACTAATTAAAACATGATTATTTTGTTATGAATGTTATTAAACAAGAAATCTTCTTTAACAAGATATTTTGAATTTCTAAAATAAGAGAGTTTATAAACAATTCACATATAATAACATAACAATCCAAAGAACAAAATTATTACAAATTAAATAATTAATTGAGTAAAAAATAATCCAATTTAATCTAATTCGACATAGATAAGTAAAAGAGGCCCTAATGATTCTCATTGTATAATAAAATAAGAACAACTCTTCCTCGGTTCAGCAGAAGGTAGATTAATTACTCCATAAACATCCATGAAAATTACTCAATATTCATTCAAGTTAGATTAAAATTACAAATACTTCATTAAAGAATAACAAAAGATTACATGGCAAATATTGAATATTGCAAAAATTGAAAAAGCCTTATTTCAAACATCGAGTACGAGATGCTTAGAGACAATTGAAGAAAATTTTCAGGATTTTCAAGAACAACAAAGAAATCACAAACTTTGAGGAATCCAAAAAAAAAAAAAAAAAACCCTATCATGTTCGAAACACCATCAACTAGACGCTTTGAAACAATTGACAAGATTTGTAAGATAAAAAAGAATCCCCATACATACATATATCAATAAACAATTCCAATAACATGATATAAAAAATAAAAATAAAAATAAAAATAACAAACCTTGAGGAATCCAATGAATCTCGCCGGAATACAGATCGAATATTATCGAATTTTGTTGTTCTTTTTATTGATCATAACATCCCATAAACCGGGACAAGCCGCACCTATAGATAACCAGGGGCCGGTGACGGTTTGTGGGATGTTTGGCCAATTGAACAACCATAATTGTATCATCCATCGTCTACAATAAATTTGATTTGTAGGTTATTTCGTCATAGAGGTACCCTATTTATAATAAAATATATAAGTCTAGTTACAATCTAACTACAACTCCTACTCTAAGTATAACTCTATAATAATAATAAGTTCATTATATTTATAATAAAAGAAAATTCAATCGCATTCTAGATTGGCTTAACTTGGTTTGCACGATACATAATTACGTATTACTAATACATAATTATATTATTAATATATAATTAATTCTCTCAAAAAATTTATATAAAAAAAAAATTAGTCCAAAAAACAACACTAGAAAGATATGACATGCTTTGTTAAGAATCCGAGGGGAAAAAACAAAAATAACCAAGTGGATGTAGTAATAAAAAAAGAGGGAACAAGTAGAATACATGAAATTCAAATTAGGAATCTTGATCAGTAGTTGTTAAGTGTATATTTTTACACTTTATCGTACCTTTTTATTTGAGCTTTTGGTGTATTTTAACGATAATTGGTGCGTAAAAAGTTGATTTATTGTATTTTAGGTACAAATTGAAGAATTGGAAAAGTATGAGGTCAAAACTGCAATTTTGGAGAAAATATGGGCCAAAAGTGAAAAAATCAAAATTCTGAAGATTTAAAGCTCGGACCCCGTACGAGTTTTAGTTCAAATTGTGGGACCCCCGTCCGAGACTCCGAAGCTGCGCAGTAAAGGGATTTTAATTGCACAAGGAAACTGCCTTCTTCCCCAAGTTCTTCACCCTATATAAGACCAAACCAAGCACACAATTGAAGATCTTTTTTTACGCAAATTTGGAGAGCAACAAAGCAATAACGAAGAATTCGAAGACTCTAAGCATAGATTTATCGTTTATGAATTATTATATTTGTGTTTTTCCTTTAATCATGAGTAGCTAATGTTCTTATTTCTAGGATTTTATTTGGAACCCTATGTGGGATTTATGAACCCAATTCTATGATTTTATGCAAGTATTAATTCCGAATTATTTCTTCTACTTGTTTTATTAAGTTCATGAAACTGGCCACTTTATGCGCTTTTATGTTATTGTTAATCGCATGAATCGGAAGATCGGGTTAATAATTAGAACTGTGGTAGAAGAGCTTTTGTGGTATTAACATAGGAATATAGTTAATCTCTTAGGTAGCCATTATAGAGATTTGTGCTTAATGCTGTGTTCTAGAATTAATTGCATAGGAATATAGTAATTGAATCTAGAGTATTAGAATCGTAATACACGCGGAAGCGGGTTATGATTATTTTAGCATCTCAGGTTAATAATCCGGGTTAATTGCTTGCATAATTGAAGGAATTGGGGGAGTAATAATCACATAGGGGGGAGAATAAAATCCTAGGCTTGCTTATCTTGATTGAATCTTCGTTTTAAATTGCTTTCTTGTTTTTGCTTGCTTTTAATTTAGTTTAATTTAGTTAATTCTCTCTAAAATTCGACTGTGTAGGGTGGGCTTGATAATAATTGGTAGAATTTAGAGTCTAGGATTAGATAATTAAATATTCCATGTGGGTTCGATATCCGGACTTTTAGTCCACTATATTACTTGTACGATACGTGCACTTGCGTGTAGGTATTTTAACCAACAAGTTTTTGGCGCCGTTGCCGGGGACTATTTTAATTATTTATTTTATTCTAGCTTTAGATTTGAACAATTTTCACGATTCACCCATTTAATTTTTGTTTTATTTTATTTTTCTTTTTAGGTACTGTGTATGCGCAGGAGACTCGATCTAGCTAGAGAACCGTTTGATCCCGAAATCGAACGTACTTTTCGAGCGGCTAGGAGACTTCAACGCGAAAACAATATAATGTAGGACGAAGAACGCAGGGCCGCAGGCAATTTACTCGAGGCCAACGGAAACCAAGTCCAAGACCCACCCCTCCAACTTCCAACACAGCCAGCAGTTAGGCCACGAGCACTTCAAGATTACATAATCCCAACTCTAGACGGATTCCGCCCGAGCATCCAATATCCACCCATTGAGGCGCACAATTTTGAGATCAAGCAAGGTCTTTTGACGATGCTCCAAAATAACGGGCTATTTAGTGGGTTGGCAGGTGAAGATCCCCATCTTCACATTGTCAATTTTCTAAATACCTGTAATTCCCACCGTCAAAACGACGTTTCCCAAGAGGCGCTTCAATTAATTCTCTTCAAGCACTCCCTACAAGGAAGAGCTCGCCAGTGGTTGATGTCCCAACCCCCCCACTCTATCTCGTCGTGGCCTCAACTCCTCAACCTTTTCATGAAAGTTTATATATAGCTCACCCGAGAAGGACGAGAGAATCCGACGAGAAATTCATAATTTTGTCCAAGAGCAAGGCGAGCAATTATACGAGGCATGGGAAAGATTTAAAACTCTTTTGCGGCAGTGTCCAACACATGGAGTCGAACAATGGCGGCAAATCCACATCTTCTACCAAGGGATTAACGAGAATGCACGAACGGTCTTAGATGCATCAACCGGGGGAAATTTTATGAGTCAATCGATACCGGATGCTTTCATCATGTTGGATCAAATTGCTCAAAATCGGTTTGCCAAGTCAAGCGAGAGGACGGTTAGTGGAGCCAAGAAAGTTCCCGGAGTGTTGGAGTTAGATGCAATTACGGCCCTTCAAGCTCAAGTGACCCAAATTGCTCAACAAAATCAACTCCTTCTACAGCACATCAAAGCAAATCCACCACAACAAGTCCAAGCCGTTGAATCTCCATGTTGTGAAATTTGCGGTGGAAATCACTACACGCTCCAATGCCAACAAGATGTGGAATTGCTCAACTACGTCAATAACGCGCCTCGCCAATTCCAAAATCAAGGGTGGAGATCACAAGGGCAGTATGGAGGAAATCAACAAGGCCAAGGATATCAAAGACCTCAAGGTCAATTCCAAAATCAAGCCCCTCCTCAACAAAGCTATCAAGACAACAATCCACCGGCCCAAAAATCAAACACGGAGGAGATATTGGCCCAATTCATGACTGCTACCCAAGCATCGCTGCGGAATTTGGAGAATCAATTCGTTCAATTCGTTGTGAACCAAGAGAAACGTCCGGCGGGAGCATTGCCATCAAATACGGAAGATCCTCGAAAGCAAAAGTTCGAGACGTGCCAAGCTATCGATTTCAAAATCGAGAAAAAGGAAGAAATTCAAGTCAAGCCGCAAGTCACTGTAGCCGAATGGGTTGAGCCAATCCCATATCCACAAAGATTGCTAACGAAAAAGATCGAGGTCGAGACGTGCCAAGCCGTCACCTTGAAAAACGGTAAGCAATTGGAGGAAGCCCCACGAAAAGAGAAGAGGAACACGGTAATCGAGAAGCCGAAAGTGAATGAGGAAAAATAATCAACTCATGAAGAGCCACCATCAACGGTGCCTTCGCAAGTCCCTCCAATTCCTTATCCTCAAAAGTTTATAAAGAAGAAGCTCGATGCCGAATATCAAAGATTTTTGGACAAGTTGAAGGAAATTCGCATAAATATTCCTTTCATTGAAGCACTTCAAAAGATGACAAAGTGGGTGAAGTTCCTCAAGGACATCGTGAAGAAAAGTAAGAAATTACAAGGGAACGAGATGATCCAACTCACGGAGCAAATTAGTGCAATTCTCACTCGGCCTCTTCCACAAAAACTCGGCGATCCAGTATCTTTGAGTGCAGGAGATGATGGCAAAAACGGGAATTGGACGGAGCAAGTTTACTTCATGGATTCACTTTTAAATCCTCCGAGAGAAAGTCATACGAGTCGAGGTTTTAACGACGATGAGAATGCAAGAAGATGTTGCCACCCAAAGATTCGAGCAAGTCACGAGAGAAGGATGAGTCAAGCTATTGTGGTCGTAAGGAGAAAATAAAAAAGGAATTGCACAAAGGACAATTGGTGTTATTGTGCAAATCCCGTCTTTGGTTATTTCCAAGGAAGCGCAAATCAAAGTGGTCGCGGCCGTTTATTGTCCAAGAAATTCTTCCTCACGAGGTGGTCAAAATAAAGGAGCGAGATTCAAATCGTACGTTCAACGTGAATCGGAGCCGGCTCAAACCGTATTGGGAAGCGAGTGAAGATTGCCAAGTGACTTCGGTCACTTTTGCTTGAAAATAAAGAAGCAACGTTCGGCTGAAGACTTTAAACTTAGCGCTTCTCGGGAGGCAACCCGAGCTTTATTGTTTTTTTGTTTTTCGAAGTTTTCTTTAATTTTTCGTTTCGTTTTTATTGTCATAGGCATGCATTCTAATTAATCTATTTGAATTTTAATCACTACAAGAAATTTTGGTTTTAGTGACGATTGTGTATGATCGTTAAAAGTTAGAAAATGGTAGCTAAAACTTATAGCGACCAAATTAAGCTTGGTCACCGGTGGTCACAACAGGGTAGTTACTAAAAGTACTCAGTGACAAGAAAATTAATTGGACGCTAAAAGATGAGATTTAGTGGCGAACTAATAATGGTCACTAAAAATATAATTATTAACGACCAGTTTTTGACTCGCTAATGTAAATTTTATGGTGGCAATAATATTAACATGGTTGCTATAGCAACATATATAGTGGCCATATAATTTTGGTCGCTAAATGATATATACGTATAGTGACCATATTTTATTGTTGCTATAGGATATATATTTGGCCACCACATTTTTTGGTTGCTACATAATATACATATAGTGACGGTATATATTGGTTCATAAATAATATATCTGCTGGTTGCTAAAATATATACATATAGTGACCATATTATTGGTTGCAATAGTTTTTACACGATTGCGGCAATTATTAAATTTACTGACCAATTCAGACCAATAATTAATTGGTTGCATTAATCATTAATGTTTATTTGCAACAGTGGCTGTAAAAAAAAATTAAAATAAAACTAAAGCTTGCAAATTTACACATTATCAATCAAATGTGAATATTATAATTTCAATCTATCATACTACATACAATAATAAATCAATCATTTCAAATAATAAGAAAGATTACTATAATTATTTCATAATAAATTCCACTTCATAAATTGTTAAGCGACAACAAATATGACTTCCACGATAACGTTCTTTCACTTCATCAAACAGTCCAACCTGAAAAAGGGAAAAAAATCAATTAGAAAATAAGAAATCATATGATAGAATCAATTCCAATCATTTGTCACTTAGTAGTACTCAAAATTCAATAATGTATCTGCGCTCAAAATTTAATAAATAATAGTGAAGAAATAGAGATTCTCACCTGAAGTCCAATGCAAGTGCTATAAAAACACCTTACTTCGGAGTCATGCTCAAGTCTTTAATGAGAGCATAAATATACTCAACACCTATCAAATATTAGAATTAAACAAGTTATCGAATGTTAACATAATCGTTTACTATTCGGTTCTATTTCATATAAACATCCTAACTTAAATCTTATGCCATAACTGACAATCGAACATAATACACAATTTCTATGGCGTTCTATTTACCAAATACAACACACTCCAGGCATCAATTCACATGGTACGGAGTTGACTCGTGTTTGTTTGACGAGTTCTCGAAACAAAGGTTTAAAACATTTGTTTCCACAATTTCTTTGAAAAATCATAACAATTGGTACGATTATCCAAATTGGGAACGTAATATGCCAAATAAAAGCTAACAACTGCATCTACATGTTCACTGAAGACTCTGATCACAAATTATGATCCCAGCATATGCAAAACAGGCCCAAAAGATGATTACAGAAAACTGCCAGAATTTCGGATAAATTCTCTTTTCTGGTACAGTTTATTGTAAAATTCATAAGTATTTGCAAAGTTATCCAAATTGGCCAAACAATATACCAAATCAAAGCTGACAACTTCATCTAAAAGTTTACTTAAGAAATATATCCCAAATTATTATCCTAAGACGGTAATAAAACCCAACGAAGATGATTCATCAAAACTGCCCTGTTTTTGGCAGACTCACTGCCGTCAAATTCTCATCTCTAAAAGGCTATAAAACTTGCTCGAATTAGAAGCAATTTAACACTTACATATAATTATCATGGTCCTCGACGACTTTTGTGAAGAGACTGATTCGAAAATCTCACTCCAAACCCTTCGATTTTGGCTCCGAAAACAGGTGCGGCAGAAGGTTTACTATTTCTCAGAATTTCGCCAACATAGCTGTCGGGTTAAATTTGGTTATATAAATTGAAGAAATAACTAACAAAGTCTTTCTCAAATAACAAAGTCTTCTCACCTCGAGTTAGCACCAAAAGCAACATCATAGACCAAAATTTTCTTAGGTACACAACCACGAATGACACACCTGAAATAAGAATCCATTAGTTTCTTAAGCTTCACCTTCGATCACATTACTTTAAACTTGTTGCTCAATGTGCATAAGAAAAATTTCAAATAACTAATGACTCAAACAACTAATGACACATATAGATGCTAACTATGGACATTAAACTAGAAACCAACGTTATTTGTTGTCACATTTTCTTCCAAAAATTGTAGCAGGCCGTACGCTTATCCAAATTGGGAAAACAATATACCAAATAAAAGTTCACAACTTTATCTACAATTGTGATGAAGATACCAACCCCCAATTACTAAGATAACACAACAATAAAAGCCCGAAAAGTTGAATACAGAAAACTGCCAGAATTGTTTTGGACAAACTTGTTTGCTGTCACAGTTTATTTGAAAAATCATAACAATTTGTAGAGTTATCCAAATCGACCAAATAATATACCAAATACAACCTCACAACTCAATATACAAATCATCAGAAGACACATAACCTAAATTATTACTCCAACATAACAAAAACAGCTCCGTATGATGATTAGGCAAAACTGCCCTGTTTTTTGACAGATTCGCTGTCGTCTGATTCCGACCCCTAAAAGGCTATAAAACGTGCTTGAATTGGAAATAATTAAACACTTACGCACAGTTTTCGAGGTCCTCTACGATTTTCGAGGAGGAATGATTCCCAAATTCACACTCCAAACCCTTCGATTTTGG
The DNA here is from genome assembly GCF_056151865.1 of Erythranthe guttata. Classification (NCBI taxonomy): domain Eukaryota; kingdom Viridiplantae; phylum Streptophyta; class Magnoliopsida; order Lamiales; family Phrymaceae; genus Erythranthe; species Erythranthe guttata. Next base: position 13,112,291 of record NC_142538.1, on the reverse strand, counting down.
CTCCGAAAACAGATGCGTAGCAGATTTTATTTCCCTTTCCGGCGAGCAGGCTGAAATTCACACCAAATTTCGGCGACCACCGCCGAATAAAACTGCCTAGCACCACCATTAATGGGAAGCTAACTTCTCGAGGTTTGTAACAATACCTTCTATCATCAATACTCCACCGTTAACACCTCCGTTCATTTAATTCTTTGAAGAGCCAAAAGCTGAAGTCCAGATAACGGCCACCATCGGCGACCTCTGCTGGAAATCACCAACACCGGTGTACATCTGAACTCACAATTATTCCAAAGGTGGGTCCTGATCGACGAGATTCATTCTCGAAGGTCTCCAAACTATTATTTTTCCTTAAAACCCAAATGTGAAATTATCTTTTCAAATCCCCAATTATTTTCCTGTAATCAAATCTTCCGAATCTCCTTTATTCAATTCAAAAATTCTCGAACAGGGGTAGGAACTAGGGCTTGGAGAAATTGGGTGAAATAGGCGAATACTTTTGGGGAAAACAAAAGAGGTAAGATAAGAGGGATTTTGGTGCAAACATAATGAAGAAATTAAGAGATAATTTTTTCTTGATTTTCTGTAATATTATGCGAGAATTGGTAGAGAGAAAGAAAACGTAAGGAGAGAGTGAACAGAGTAATGTTTTGTGATGAAGAAACGACAGAATGATAAATGGCTGTAATTTTTTTATTATTTGCATTTTCGCCCCCATCTTCCTTTTATTTTCTTTTCTTTTCTTGATTTGTTTAAAAATTAAACTAGTGACCAAATCGATTTGATTTCCGTAAGTAGTTTCATAGTAACCAAATTCAAGTGGTTGCTAGCAAACCAATTAAATGGTTGTTAATAATTAAATTAAAGACTCGTAGCAACCGTAAAAAAAATTGATGTTAAATTGGTCACTATTGACACTAAGTTATAGTGACCATAAAAATTGTCGCTACAAACTTCAACTTTAGTTGCTACAAGATGTCTAACTATTAGTGACCACTTATAGCTACCAAATGTTCGCTGGTCGCAACAAGATTTAACCCTTCCCACTTTTGCTACAAAATTACTTTTGGTCACTAAATGTGACCATTTAGTTATGGTCGTTGAGAATTTGGTCACTGAAACTAGTTTTTCTTGTAGTGAATTTTCAGGGTCGAAAACATGGTCAGGGGGTCCAGACGGCATCCGAAATTGCAAGCAAAATCCCAGACGGCCGTCTGGGAAACAGAAGGCCGCAATTTGCAGCTCTGCCTGTGGGACGGCCGTCCGAAAAATAGCCTAAAAAGTGGGACGGCCGTCCCACAACCAGTAAGGGCAAAAAAAAAAAAAAAAAAAAAAAAAAAAACCGGACAGCCATCCGAAAAAGAGCACAAAAACCGGAACGGCCGTCCGAGTTAAAAATTGGGTGTTTTAAATTTTATAAAATTAGATTTTCTCCCCCATTATTTCCTAAACCCTCCTCTTTTCTTCTCACAAACTCCCACACACAAATTTTTGAATTTTTTTCGATTTTTTCTTCCAAAATTCACAATTTTTTTTATTTTGTTGGTGTTGACAGGGAGGTTAGAGAATCGAATCAAATTCTCCAAAATCTACTTATTTGAGAGAGCTAGGGAGGAGACCCCGATCACATCGACTCCGACTTAATGAGGTGTTTTCTATCCTTAAAACTTTGTGCTAATTTCGTTGAGGGCAACGAAAAATTTAAGTTTGGGGGTGAAAAACATGTTTTTGTGCTTATTTGTTTTAGTTTGCATGCATTAGGTTTTATTCGTTTTTATTGCTTTTATCGTTTTTTTTTCCGGAATATAAAAAAAAAAAAAAATTTGCTTGAGTCGAATGCATCGATGATTTATGATGATGAGAGATGATCAATGTTTGATGATGAGATTGCTTGTTTTGTGTGATAAGGATTTGATGTTTGTTTAGCTTTCGATTCAACGGGACTTAGAAACGAATTATTGCTAGGAATCACATTTTGTGCATTGCTTTGGTTGAATGTTTTGTATTTTAAATTTGGAATTAATTTGTGCTAGATCATACTTTGTTCGGTTTTAAGACTCACCTTAGGAAATTTATGATACGAAGTATTGAGTAGTGAGTGATTTGGGATATGATTTGGGCCTTCTTTGAACCGTTTGAGCCTTTCAAGCCGATTTTTTTTATCGAAATTATCCTTAGAACCTTGATTTGAGCCTCGGAGAAAAGGTGTTCTTTCTTTTAGCCAATGTGTAAGGTAGAATAGGTGGAGATTCGTGAAAATTACCCCTTGGAGTTCGGTGGAAATTTTTTAAGGTCCTTCTTCTTCTTCGAAAAAAAAAAAGAAAAGAAAAAAAAAAGACAAATATCTATGCTTCTATATATATATATATATATATATATATATATATATATATATATATATATTAAAAAAAAAAAGAGAGAGAGAAAAAGAAGAAGAAGAAGAGACTAGAAGGGATAAATAAGGACTAGTTGTTGAATTATCTTTGAAAACTCGATCCATTGCCTAAAAAGCAAAAGTGGAGACTTTTGAACTTTTGAGAATCGAGTTTATTAAAGTCCGTAGAGGTGAATTCATTGTTTCAAGTGCCTATCTTTCAAATTTTGGCGTAATCACCTAAATTCAAGAAGAATAGCCACATATACCCATATTTCCTACCTCGAACCAAAGAGCCTAACAATTGAAAGCCACAAAGCCCCAATGATCCCAATAGCTTAATGTTCGATATAAGTAGAGTAGAATAATTTGGTGAGTATTTGGAGTCAAGCATATGCATGTAAGTATAAATTCTTTCTATCTTTAATTTGTAAATATTGGATGCTTGAAGCAATTGTATGAATTGTGGTTTTTGGTAATGGTGAGTGACTGAGTGTTGTTGAATTTTGAGCTTGCGAATGCCTAAGAATTGTCATTATAATTACAAGTTCTGAAAACGGGAAGTTGATCATTGATCTATGTGATGAGATGCAATAGTTGAGTTATTTGCTTATTGGTAGATTTTGCTTGAGGACAAACAAAAGTTCAAGTTTGGGGGTGTGTTAGGTGTATATTTTCACACTTTATCGTACCTTTTTATTGAGCTTTTGGTGTGTTTTAACGATAATTGGTGCGTAAAAAGTTGATTTATTGTATTTTAGGTACAAATTGAAGAATTGGAAAAGTATGGGGTCAAAACTGCAATTTTGGAGAAAATATGGGCCAAAAGTGAAAAAATCAAAATTCTGAAGATTTAAAGCTCGGACCCCGTACGAGTTTTAGTTCAAATTGTGGGACCCCCGTCCGAGACTCCGAAGCTGCGCAGTAAAGGGATTTTAATTGCACAAGGAAACTGCCTTCTTCCCCAAGTTCTTCACCCTATATAAGACCAAACCAAGCACACAATTGCGGATCTTTTTTTACGCAAATTTGGAGAGCAACAAAGCAATAACGAAGAATTCGAAGACTCTAAGCATAGATTTATCGTTTATGAATTATTATATTTGTGTTTTTCCTTTAATCATGAGTAGCTAATTTTCTTATTTCTAGGATTTTATTTGGAACCCTATGTGGGATTTATGAATCCAATTCTATGATTTTATGCAAGTATTAATTCCGAATTATTTCTTCTACTTGTTTTATTAAGTTCATGAAACTGGCCACTTTATGCACTTTTATGTTATTGTTAATCGCATGAATCGGAAGATCGGGTTAATAATTAGAACTGTGGTAGAAGAGCTTTTGTGGTATTAACATAGGAATATAGTTAATCTCTTAGGTAGCCATTATTGAGATTTGTGCTTAATGCTGTGTTCTAGAATTAATTGCATAGGAATATAGTAATTGAATCTAGAGTATTAGAATCGTAATACACGCGGAAGCGGGTTATGATTATTTTAGCATCTCAGGTTAATAACCGGGTTAATTGCTTGCATAATTGAAGGAATTGAGGGAGTAATAATCACATAGGGGGAAGAATAAAATCCTAGGCTTGCTTATCTTGATTGAATCTTCGTTTTAAATTGCTTTCTTGTTTTTGCTTGCTTTTAATTTAGTTTAATTTAGTTAATTCTCTCTAAAATTCGACTGTGTAGGGTGGGCTTGATAATAATTGGTAGAATTTAGCGTCTAAGATTAGATAATTAAATATTTCCTGTGGGTTCGATATCCGGACTTTTAGTCCCACTATATTACTTGTACGATACATGCACTTGCGTGTAGGTATTTTAACCAACAGTAGTCATCACCTCTCGAAATTACTTCCTTGCACGTCGGACGAAGCAATAGTGTGCTCGAATTGAGATACTATATTAGGGACTTATGCACAAAAACCCTTATATATTATATAATTTTTTTTACCATCACTTTCATAATTATATGGGTCCATGCACGATTGTTGGTGGAAGATGATTGCGTGGTACGTATATACCAGCTAAGTTCTTGCTAACTGAAAATTTTTAGAACAAGTCAATATATGCATTCTGTCTCCACCATTTCTCAATTATTGTACATTTCTATATATAAATGGATAATTAGTGAAACCCCTCAATATACGATGGAGGATCCATTCCCATGTATGATAATAATGAAAAACCCCTAATTGTTTAATTAAATAAATATTTTACATAATTATAAATAATATATTTATATTACCCCTACTTATAATCGTATTCGTAACTATTTTCTAATTCAACCACCCATTCTCTCTCTCATCAATCAGGTTCTATTTTTTTGCTCTTTTTTTATTGTCTCTCTTTCTTTACCACAAGCCGCCGCCATCTGCTCCCCTTCCACCTCTGCCTGATGCCGTCTCTCTACCGCCGCCGTCGCCATCTCCTCCCACTGCCGCTCCTCCGTATGGACTCGATGATAAAAATTCTCGGGCATAAATTTTTTCTCTAATTTTTTTTTCATGATTTGAGTGACGATGTGCATGATTATTATCAATCAAGATCCGTTGATTAATAATAATCTCATTGATTTTATAGTGAAGATTTAGCATCTGCTTCAAATATTGAAGTTCTTCTCTCTTTTTTCTTCATTCTTTAGATTCTATATGTTAGTTCCCTGGAGAAGATGACTTTTTAGTTGTTTTTCGTTACTTTTTAATTAATTTTATATTTTGCTATTTGTTTTACTTGTTTTAACAAATAGTTTGATTTTTGGTAAATAAAATTGTTGGAGATGCGTTGATTAAATAACTAAATAATTTTATAATAGGAATAATATAGTTAATATATAGTTAACTCGAACTACTTATTTATGTGGTCGGAATATGTATTTGACAATGAATTTGATACTAATTACATTAATTATTTCAGAAAACAAATTAAATAAACAATAAATGAATTTTGGTGAACTAATTGTAAGATGCAAATTCAAAAGTATAGCAACTAGTACTAGCTTTCCTCCACCTTGTATTAATCTTCTTCATCATTACCCCCTGCACCCAAAAAATAAAATAAATAAGTTTTCTAAAATTTGGTAATTAATTTTCTTAAATCTTGATTTAATATATTAAGTTTTATTAAATACAAACCTGTGGCAGTACTAAAACTGATTCCAACTTGAATTTCACCATAGTAAGTACCATCTTTTAAAACAACCCTGTGTTTTGAGTACCAAGTTCAGCTTTCCATTCTCCACACCTAACTCAAGTAGCTCCTTCACATAGATCCTGCATTTAATTTATATATTCATTTCTTAACTAAATAATTTATATATAATTGAACAAAAAATAAATAAATCGAGGACTAGAATTTACGTGGTTTGGCCAAGGTAGTCATCTCTAGTGAATTTGTCGTGGTCCATAATTTGAAGAAGGAGCTTATATTTTCTTTGGTTATCGTCTCCTGCGTCTGTTGGGTAATGTACCTTGAATTTGAACCGTTCATTCCACTCTGGCTTGCTACCTTGTCCTATTTATATATAATACCAATTAGTTTATTGAAACAATTATATAATGAATTTGAAATATTTAACATTGAATATATAAAAATATGAAACACAAAAGAAAAAGAAGGGTTAGATAAAAAAACAAAAGAAGAAAATTAGGCTAATTAATTTTACCATGAGCTATTTTGCTGGTGTGCTCTTCATTTCCGTACTGAATCACAACATATGGATCTATCCTACCTGCATGCACCAACAAATACATTATTACAACTTTGACCTGACCAATAAATTAAACCAATTGTGTTTTCAATTTATGAATTACGATACAAATTTTTTATGATTAAACAACTTTTCCCTGGGTGTCAGATTTAAATATATTCATTCAGATCACTACAAGTATTCAATTTTCATTTTACATGCTATTCGTAATTGTAAATAAGAGAACATTAGGCGGTAATTAAGTTAACGAAAGAGGAATCAAACTTAATACTAATGGTGGAAATTTTAACGAGATTACGAATAACAAAATGTTATGGTTCTACAAGTGGAATGCACGCGTGCGAGTTTATCCAATTTATTCTTCTACTTCTTCATCACTAAAACACCTCCAAACACTCATTCATTATTATATACACACACCATGGAACGTAACACATACATACATACATACATACATACATACATACATACATACATATGAGAAGGCCATGAGTACGTACCGAATAAGTGTGTGCTCAAGAGGCCTTTACCCCCAAAAAGTGTCACTTCCATTGTTCCTACCGTCATCTCTCTCTCTCTCTCTCTCCTTGAAATGGAAGAAGATATATTTAATTTGCAGATATATTGCTTCTTTTCTCTCTCCTAGAGAAATGATATATGTATTTGAACGGATGTGTGTGTATGCCAAAGTAATCAATCATGTGTTTATATAGAAGACATAAACTAACTATTTGTGTAGGGAAAACTGCAGTTTCGTCCTTAAGATATTGTTTATATCGGTTTAGCCCCAAATTGTTTAGCTGTACTTTTAAGAACTGACCACTTCAACTCCCATATAATATTTTATGCCATCTCATAATTTTAAAGTTATGGGATTGAAAATAACACGAGTCAGGTTCAATAGGACCAAAGTGAATTTTGTTTCATAAAACATTATGGCAATCGGATAAATTATTATTATTTCTGACGACAGGCGGCTGAGAATTTCATATTTTTAATGATACGTTAATTAGATTCCTTTGGTCTTTGTCTTTACTTTTTCAGTTATTTGATTGTTCAATTTAGGTTAGCTGGGTCAATCCTATAGTTAATATATAATCTTATATATAAAAGAAAGAAACGCTAGCGCAACCCTAAGAAACCCTAATGTCATATTTGTAAAAAAAAATTCGATTTTTATCTCCTAAATATTATTTTCGAATTTTATCAGATTAATATCTCCTAAAGACTATTTTAAATATTATTTTAGATTTTTATCTCCTAAATATTATTTTAGATTTTTATCTCTCAAATATTATTTTAAATAATATTTTCGAATTTTATCAAATTTATATCTCCTAAATATAATTTTAAATATTATTTTCGATTTTTAGCAGATTTTTATCTCCTAAATATTATTTTCCATTTTTATCAGATTATTATTTCATCAATATTATTTGAAATATTATTTTCATTTTTTATCAAATTTTTATCTCTTAAATATTATTTTCGAATTTTATCAAATTTATATCTCCTAAATATTATTTTAAATATTTTTTTCGAGTTTTATTAGATTTTTATAAGATTTTTATCTCATAAATATTATTGTCGATTTTATCATATTTTTGTCTCCTAAATATTATTTTCGATTTTTATCTCTTAAATATTATTTTACATATTATTTTCGATTTTTATCTAATTTTTATCTCCTAAATATTATTTTAAATAATATTTTTGATAATTATCAAATTTTTATCTCCTAAATAGTATTTTAATTATTAATTTCGTATATTATCAAATTTTATCTCATTAACATTATTTTAAATTTTATTTTCGTTTTTTATCAAACTTTTATCTCCTAAATATTATTTTAAATATTATTTTCGATTTCTATCAGATTTTAATCTCCCAAATATTATTTTTTGATTTTTTTATCAATTTTTTATCTCCTAAATATTATTTTTGATTTTCATCAAATTTTATCTCCTAAATATTATTTTCGATTTTTATCAGTTTTTTTATCCCCCGAACCACCCCAGTCACTCATCTTTTTAGCCGTAAATATCTCTAATGCACAACCAATTAAATCTCCTAAATATTCATTTATCTTCTAATTTTCAGCCATAAACATCTCAACATTTAAATATCATTTTTTGATGATAAAATAGTAATTATCATATTCCCAAAGATGGACGATTCCCGAAGATTTTCCTTAAGACTTTCAACACTTTCAACTTCTATCTTCTACTTCAACACGTTTGTGTTTTTTGTGTTTTATCTTCTTATTTATATCCCACCTCTCAACTTCTCCACCCCAGTTTTATCTCTCCCCATTTCTACGAAATGTTTGTGGCTTCATAAAAGGTTAGCTATTTTGCAATTTGTTTTCTCTTCGTAGTTCATAATAAATCTGATTTTCGATATTTACAAAAAGGGTAAATAAATCTGATTTTCATCCCTAGCGGATTTTTGGCACTGTTTTACAGAATGTCTGCAACATTTTAATTTTATTTCTTCATTCTACCTAAGGTTTCTTCTTTTGGTAACCCAACTTTAGAATTTTTGTCTTATTTTCTTCTTCACCCTATTAACTGTGTGGTCATTAGTTTGCATCTTTTTCCATCATGGCTTATAGGTAATTTCATTTTTTTAAATTATGCGTTTCATTAATTTATATCAAAGATTTCAAATTTTGTGTATAACAATAATTTCCTTTTAAATGTTATTGGACATGTTATTGAAATGATGAGTTGAGAGAACTAAGCGAAAATGGGCGGAGCCACAAGCTATTTGAAGTCGGCCTTCAAGACCTATTGTTTGTATGCGATATTTAATTTATTTTTTATATTATTTTTGTTTCTTAATTTTCCAATTGTTAATTCCAGTGGCAAAACGAGGCAGTGGAGAATGGCTTAGTTAAGATGCAAGATGTATAGATGACCTTTTACGTTGGTATGTTGTCGATAGTGTAGTTTTTATTATGTTAACTAAGTTGTTAAATCTAATTAATTTTAAGCTCAACATGAAAGACATAGTTGATGATTTTGTTTCTGGTTCAATTTTTCAATCTACTGGTATTAGCTGATTCAATTCATTTGGAAAATTATTCAACAATAAAGTCATTTGTTTTTTTTTAGTATACTTAGTAATGTTCCATTGATGAATTATTAATGAATGATTATAACATAATTTTGATCATACGATACATCAAACGTTTGTTTATATTCTTACAACATCAAAACAATGCAATTTGTTGTCCCGTGCATCGCACGGGTACAGTTACTAGTTATATATATATATATGAGCCGCCATTTTATGATCATAAATGGCAACATGAAATAATATTATAATATCATAAATAAGATAACCATAATTAATTAAATTGAACTTGTCAAGCCATCAAACGAGTCAACCCTAAATTACTTAATTATATACTCCCTCCATTCCAAGGGAGATGGATGAGAGATAAGGAGGGGGTAGGCGTAAGAATATTGAGAGGGAAATGAAGGGAGAGTGAAGAAAGGGAGAGAGATGCATGTTAGTTTAAATAAGAGAAAGAGTGATAAGTGGTATTTGTTAATCACTTCTACATAAAATTATATATTAATTGCAGGTGTTTTTTGTCTATACACAAATAATTTAATTTAATTTATATTATTTTTTTTGATTAAAAGATCTACATGATTGTATCTATACTCATCTAACAATTAGGATTAGCACCTATATAAGTCCAGAATAAAGAATATCTGATAAATTTTCCCAAATAAATACATCAACTATTTAGTTAGTTGAATTATTTCCATGCAAGACTTGCCTTATAGGCTTATATCATGTATACTCTCCGCTATACCCCGCCGTCTTTGACCTTCATAAACAATGTTTCCCTAGTGGCCGCCAAAGAGAGATTTTTTAGGCAAGTTGTGGTGCAGGGAACTTTTTTTCCTTTTTTTTTCCCACAGAAAAGACATCTACTATTATTATTACAAGTAACATGGAATGATAAAAGGAGTAGTAGTACAAACATAGACTGAAACTAGATCGTTTTACACGAAACATTGCAAAAATGGAAAAGAGGTGACAAGCGGAGCCAGGAATTCCAGATAGGATGGACTTAACATTTACGGGGTTCAGGGATAGCGCCCTCGAGATATTTTTTTATTCATTCGCATAAAATAGCATAAAATAACTATAAATTTATAAACTTTAACTAATAACACAAAATTTTTGATGGGTGGACTAAACTAGATTACTTGGGTGGACTAAATTAAATTACTTGGTGGACTTATTACACATAACTATAATATGTAGTATAAATACTTAAAAATTCAGAGTGGGCTGGAGCCCACCCTCGCCAAAGGGTGGCTGCGTCAGTGACACCCCTCTCACGATTACTCTTATTTTAAGTAATCTCAACTGAAAACTTTAGAAAATAATTACTGTGGATAAAAATTTACGTCATTTTTTTATTTTAAAATAAGAGGAAAATAGTGCACGGCTTGTCATACATTAACCTACTAGTTAATTTATAAACAATGTACACCTGATCATACATTAACGTACTAGTTAATTTATGAACATACTCATGCAAGACTATAATAACACCATTTAAAATGACTCTTAAGGAAATCTGGACAAATTCGATAAGTTCATTTCAAAAATTAATTTCTCTTAAACTCTTCGTACAAAGTGCTTGAAAATATTACCACATATTCTTATATGAGTCTACATTATCCCATTAAAACAATTTTGAAAAATCCCTAGGCATTTGGTAGAAATAATTAAAATAGTACAAAAGCTTAGATAAAATTCCACAACAGAAGAGGAAAAATTGAAATTATCTTGTAAATTTCTAACTGCGCTGGTTCAAATACTGTATTTATTGTTTCGAAACAGAAAGGTGAAATAGAAAACTTTTCCAAGTGCAATAAAATTATTTGGTTGAATAAAATTTCCATTGTAATAGAAGGTTGTAAGCAAATTCATCACTTATCCAATTCATGTAAAAGATCTATGCAAATGACAACAACAGATAGATTCAGATAGATTCAGAGACTCACAAAATTTCATGATTTTCTATAACACCTATAGAAAACGTATTCCCAAACTTGGGGGTAGAACATAGAAAGTTACTATACGGAAAGCGTGTGTATATATATATATATATATATATATATATATATATATATATATATATATATATATATATATATATATATATATATATATATATATATATATATATATATATATATATAAGTTTGATAAAATTCGCTTTTATTTACAAAAGGTTATGGACTATCGATTACATATTCAAAAGGAACGGTAATATGTATCTTACTATTACACATATTGTTCTTAATAATTTCCACCGATCGGAGGAAGCGATCAATAGTAAATACCTAGTACCGTTTCAAATGTCTTTAATAGCACATTATACAAATAAAACCACATAGTTGGTTGAGAGCCAACAAGATCCACATCCCCTCCATATGAACTCTACCCGATTCCCAAGCTCGATTCCAACTTCACTCATTGGGCTCTAAATCGGGCGAACCTACAAACATACAACACCTATATGAGTTTTTGAGGACTCAATGAGAATCTTGAAGTAATATCGATTAATTTGGCGCAAAAACAAAAATTTATATACTGGGTTATTAATTATGCGCAAAAAGTGTACTAATACGGGGTAATTTTTGTAAATTAAAGACATAATAAATATGCTATTTTTACTTAATATTTTCATATAAAATAGGAATTAAGTCATTCAAACGCAAAGCCTAAGGAACCAGATGATGTATATTTCTACAGCTATATATTATGTTTCAAAAGGAAATAAATAAATAAAACCTCTCTTTGCTTCAAACCCTTAAAAATGTCAAAAAGAGAAAACTTCATGCGAATCTTGTCGTCGAAGAGCCAGAGTGCTTGGCCGATGCTATTGCCATGTTATGGACGGAGGCAATAGCAAATGATGTGTCGGGGCTTCAACCGCAGGCAGAGCCATGGTTTGGAGATGAAGAGAAGATGACATAAAATCGCTATCTATGATCACTCACAAATGATATCGGTTTTGAAGTAAGTATAACTCCTCCTGAAATAACACCGTAGTCGTCCTTTTGTGACAACAAACAAGTTAGAGAAGGCTTAGACCCTATATATGCCTACCTCTCGACTGCCTCAACCACCCTCTCTGGTTTTGCAAATTACTGCAGCAAATTAACCTCAAGAGGAACATAACATGGAGCGAGAAAGAATACGAGACGATTCTATGATGCCTTCTGGAGCTTCAAAGCAAAAAAGGCGAAATCGGGTGGTGCAATTAAAGATGGAAGCAATGAAGAAAATAGAAGTGGATGATGAATCCTGGATACTAGAAGGATGGGTGAAACGAGTGATCCAGAGGCCGTTTATCAGAAACTTTTCTCGTTACAATGACAAGAAATACTACGCACCAGGTATACGTCACAAGAACATTCTGATAAAAATTTGAAGCTCAATTTCCCTCGCTTTTTTTTTGAAACTTTAATTTGCTATCATTTTTTTATTCAAGTTCAAATTGTTGTGAAAAAAATAGTCTTATAAATTAGAAAAATAAAGAATAAGTTTTTCCTAGTAACAAAACAAAATCCAACCAACACAAGTACTATTCGGAACGTGAACTAAATATATGGATTATATATTTTCATGTATTGCAAAATTAGCGTAAAGAATTAATGTCGATAACGAGTTATTAGTTTGGCGTAAAGAAATACATATGCCGGGTTATAATTTTCTATACTACTTATAAAAGTGGGAATGTTAGGGGAGGTTTCTTTTCGTTTTTGTAAGGACCAAAATGCCCCTATCAAAATTAAAATAATTAATGTTAATTTATAATTAGTCTTTTAATGTATGTTTATGAAAATAATTAATATTTTTTATACTTCAATGTACAAAGATACTGGAAAAGATGAACTCATGTATCTATTAAATGTTTGGCATACAAGAAATTCAAAGAAACTCAATGGTCTCGATAATTCAATATGAATTTCAATTTTGCATCAGTTACACCAAAGAAATAAAAGAAAATGATCGTAACTTCCATTTTCAAGTTATCTTTCATCTTTTCTTTCTCTTCTCTATTTCTTTTTTGTCTTCTTTCTTTTTTCTTTGTTTTTTGTTTTCAGTTCTATGTTTAATATTTTGAATATTTTCTCAACTACGTCCCTTATTTTTCCTTCTCTATCTTCCATCCATCTTTGAACCCTAAATTTTGAGAAATTGAAAAAGTTTTCTAGATTAATGAAGGAATAAATCCTCCATATCAAGACTAGATTGAGCATCTGTTAATAAAATTCTTAATTTATTTTGCATATTTTTCCCACTTCTATGTGTTGTGAATATTTTTAGAAAATACAATTTTATATTAAATAATTAAGAACATGCAATATATAAAATAAGATAATCATATAGGAATAGAAAATAGATTAAAGTAAAAGTAATAGAACGGCTGGCCTGAATAGGAGTCGTGTCACTAGACACTGTCCTAAGAGAATGATTGCCTCCCTTCGTGCAGGTATTGACGGCTGATCATACTCCCAAGATAAAACCCAATGGCCTCGCCGGTGCTTCGTCTATGAGCAACGATCATAGGAAACTAAAGAACGAATCTTATCTAAGTGCCCAAGATTTATAGGAAAATATAGAAGATGATGCATGCTTTGTGTATGTGTGTATGTGTAGTGCTATATGCTATGATATGTTCTAGCAAGTAAGCTAATGACCCTATTTATAGGGTGGTTGTGACCTTAAGGGTCAAAGAGAGTTTAATGGTGCATAATGGTCATTGAAGGGGACGTTACAAAATATAATTAAAATAATAAAAGCAATTTTAAGTTTTAAAACTTCTCAAATTTCCAACAATCCCCCACAAGGTTTAAAACTTAAAATGTATGCATGTATACTTATATATAAAATAGGGCACTAATATTGTGCAATGGGTGTAGGAGCCTTCTGAGCTTGAGCCTACACTTAGTGTTGATGATTCACTACTAGAAAATTGCCATTTAGCAACGGACGAATCTGTCGCAAATTGGCCGAAATCTGTCGCTATTGAGTATTTAGCAACAAAAATGGTTCGTTGCTAAATAAATCGCTAAAAGGCGCGTCGCTAAAATTTGCTACGAATATATACTATCCGTTGCTACATTTAGAGACGGAATAATCCGTCAATAATGACGTCGTTAAATCCGATCCACAAACGCAATATATTGCGTCGCTAAATCCATTAATCCGTCGCTAGTTGAAACAAATATTCTTATTAGAAAGAGATGTATCCTTTACTAAATCCGTTACAAAACTCTGTCAAAACAAATAAAAAAAATATTTTTTAAATACACCAATACCATATATGGTATTGATGTATTTAAAAAATATATAAATATATATAATAATATTAATTGAACATATACAAATTCAACCATTATTGTCTTAAATTTTCGTTAAAATCATAGTAACAAATCAAAAAGATAAACATAGTCAAAACTAGTAATTTCAATCCTATTCTTCATTTACATCTTCTCTCTTCATCTATTCTTCATTCTTGCATCTTCATTTCCTTTTCCATCAACTTGTATATCTCAAACATGCCATTCAAATAGTATTAGTGTCTTATATTTAGCCTGCTATAACAGAAAAATGAAGTAGTAAATATATACCTCCACAAAATTCAAATCTTATAAAATGAATGAGTTGACAAAGACGAATATTATTTGTAAAAGTTAAAAAAATGTCATTGATGCTCCTAAAATTATGCAAATCATTTTTTACTAGCTAGATAGGGGAGAGAATACATAAGAACAAAGATAGAGTCACTTAGGAGAAACCACAAACAAAAAAAAAAATTGAAGTGCTAATGCATGTGGTTTTTTAAGATATACCTGAAGTATCTTCTTAACACAGTAGGATGCATGCCAAGATACAATCAACTTCTTCAACCTTCAAGTTTTTTCAGTAGCTGAAATGTTACAAAAATGGAAAAGGGAAAAACGTATAAAAAAATTAATTATGGATCAGTCAGAATCCATACCACATAATAAACTAAAAATGTAATGCATTACATTTCACCTTTCTGCACTTTTCTAGTCCAAGCATTTATCCCGCAAACCACCAGTTCTTCCTTGTTATGATACTTGGATTTCTTTCAAACATAACTTCAAGGTTGAAGAAGAGAGAAGACGTTAATGGTCATTAACGAAATTAGCAATTCAGTCATTAGTGAAAAAAACAATATGTGCAACAAACTAACTAGTTTATTTGCAACCTAAAAATGCTTGGTTAAAAATTAATATGCTATAACAGCCCATTTGCAGCCTAAAAATGAGCATATATAAAAACTAAAAAGCACATAATTCTTACATCGAATCTGGAAGTTCCGAGCAATTAGAATTTTATCTCCATCAAACATTTAGTACCTACCCATGAGCAATTAAACTGGATCTTAGAATTTATTCGGCACAAAAATAAGAAATTAAATAGTAAATATTTAAAATTATCTATTGAATCAATTCACCGGTACCTTTACATATGAAGGTTGCATTCTCTATTAGAGAAATCACTGAAAATTCCTCTCCATAAGTTCTTATTCACATATCTGCCCTGCTTCTTTCCCTTCCGATAGAACTGGCACGGCCTCGTCTCGCGGATTCCTCATAATAAATATAACCCATTACTGGAGAGAGAAAGCGATTGCAAATGAATGGTTAAGAACCGATGGTAGTGGAGTTAAAAATGCAAAGCGGCGCCAGATCCAGGTATTTGAGGGCGAGAGAAATATTGAGTGGAGAAGGTTAGGGTTAATTGGGGTCTTCATTAAGTAATTAAGAGGGAAATGAAAAATAAAATACGCAAAAGAAACGGGATTTAATAAGTTTATTTTATATTTCATTGAAGATTAATTATTAAACAAGATCACTGCTATATAAATCTTACTATCAAACCGTAAATGGTTTATGATAGAATTGATGATGTAAATTTGAAACTATTATTTAATTTGTTATTATTTTTATCCATGAATATATAATTACAACTTATAATTGAAGTTGTTAAACGATATATGTTGTCCGTCGCCTTCATTACAACCTTTTATTTTAGAAACGGAGGATCTTATGTCGCTGTATTACGTTGCAAATTATTTTTGACAGCAACGGATTTTCTATCCGTCACTAACGTTTGTCACTACGATTACAATTTAAGACTAAAGTGACGTTCTTGTCTTCCTTCGCTAATTACGTCGCTAAATATTCATTTTAGCAACGAATTAGTTATCCGTCTCTAATGTCCGTAGCAAAATCTCAATTTTCTAGTAGTGATTTCCATTTGAGGGAACGGTAATGGCGCAAGCGCTTTGAATTACGTCCCTTCACCAAACTTCAATGCATCACACACACAATATCGATATCGGTTCAGTTCAAGCGGGTTAGCGCGTTATCGGCCATGCGCTTTTATCTTGATTCTCGTGAAAGTTTCTAGGGTTAGCCCAAACCCATAGCCACGGCCTCATGGCAACTTTTCACTTAGGTGAAACCTCCAAGGGTACGTATGACCTCCACCCTACGGTATTCCCGCTTTGGTTTCATTAAGGGTTAAACCCATCCTTTTCGTCACACTATAAAGCACTATCACCATAGGGATGGGAAGGAGGTGCTCTCCTCATAATTTTAATTTAGTGCTTAATGAGTCACACATTTACAGGTTGTTTCTACCACATTGAACCTTCTTCATGGGGTCTCCAATCACAAAGGTTGGGTTACTCCCGGAGGTGACTCTCTTACGGGCTTATGCCCATCCCCCTCGATGAATTTTTACATCCTTATAGGATGAATCTTAATAGATCAATGATCATTTCTTTCGAAATTTTAATTTGATCAATGATTTTTACACCCTTAGAGGGCATATCTTTAACAAGTGTTTCATACTTTACTGTTGAGAGAATATCATATTTCTCTTCAACTCATACTCAATACTTTGAGATTTTCTGCAGGTGTCACAAACTCAATTTCTTGTTCGAAGATCAATGATCAAATATTTAATTTTCTCAGACATGATCTTATACGATCAAGTTTTTCATTTTGATAAATACCCCCACATTTCAAGAGAATTTAGACATGAAATAATATTTTTAACAACAATAGCATAGAGCTTTTAATTTCAATTAAATGAAATTAGCTATCGAAGCAAATTCACAAAAGATAGTGGGAGTTTTAGATATAAGACGAAATATATACTCCATTTAAATCACGTTATCTTGTTCGGAGAAATACTTATTGAAATAACTTTTAATGAATAAACTCTCAAATTTGTCTTTCCGGTATTTCTTTGAAACTGTTTGGCCAAAGATAAAGAGATATCTCAAAATGTTAATTAAAAGCAATAGTCAATTAGCTTTCAAAGTCACCATTTAATGTCATGCATCGACATACTTAAGGATAATTAACCTTTGATTTATTTTACTATGAAAACATATTTCTACCAATTTTTATTTTCACCAAGATAAACTGCACACTTAATTCAGACTCATTATTCACTTTTGATAACATGAACATATTATGAGAATCATTTTCAATCTAAACAGTGTGAAAATAATTGAGCCATTATCATAGAATGGTTTTCATGCAGAGGCATTCTAGAATTCAAACAAATCAAATAGTTCAAATCAGACATAGTTTCAAGGAATATTTCACAGACATAAATTTATGCATGCAATAATATCTAGAATACATGAAGTGTTAGACTCCATTTAAAATTTCTCCAAACAGCCACATATTTTATTTTTATGTAAAATAACTGCCATGCATAAATGTCATAAAATAAAATAAGTATGTACAATTGCCAGGCTAATGAATGTTATGAAAATATTTCTTAAGTAGTCAATTTCCAATGGACAAATAAACAAATAATTAATTAATATTTCAGTTAACTTTTAATTAAATCATGCCAAATGATAATTTGAATAACATTCATATGTAACCCATTATTCGGAATATAACGCTAATCAATTCATGCAAACAACAAGAAGTAAAATGTTCGAATATAATCACTCCCGAACACAAACGACTAAGATCTTTAGTGATTAATTAGCCAATAACACATCTATATTTTAGCTACTTCCAGAAGAAATAATTTTCTCTTCTAAAATGTTACTAAAGATATATCATATCTCATGACCCTCAGTATAAGAGGTTTAACTATCATTTTCATTTCAACTTATTTATTATATTTTCGTAATAGTACCAAAAGATTGTGGATTTTTCAATTCTCAACAATTTGAATTATATAATAGATAATTAATCGTAAGTGCGCAAACACATCATATAGATAATTAAGTTGTCCATGAGTATACACATAACTTTGACGACTTTAAAATTTTTAGCAAGCATAACTCTTGAACGACTAGGATCCATTCGAAGCTACGTTCATCCTTTTTATTATGTATCCACAAACTTCCCCATTTTAGTATGGATTTTTTGTAATGCAATTACCATTGTTGCTCTAGATATAATTAAAACTTTTCGCCAAGTTTGTCGCATCAACATGCTTCACCAAAATACAAAACATTGTAGTTAGATTATAGTAGATAAAATAGATAAACTATCACGTTATATATGCTTCAAAGTCTTGATTTTCAACTCGAATTAGACAGTTAATTTCAGAATTTAAACCAATAAGCAAATACGCAACTTTACAAATTCTAATTGTCAACTTTACATCCATTTCCAGTTAACAATAGCATAATATAATAATATTTCAAATGTAAGCATGAATGCGTAATGTACAACACATAAAGTTTATAATATAATTTTATACTCAGGAACAGTGCGCTTCTAATTCAGTTAAGTATGCCTTTATCGTGTCAATTGGTGCTCAAGTTTATAAACAATAGAAATGCTACTGAAAACAGACAATGCTTATTTTCAATTAATAAACAACAGTACTCTAATCTATAAATTAACCGGGTAGCAAAATTAAATCAAGCATCATTCTCTTAGATTGTTGTGAATATTTTTAGAAAATACAATTTTATATTAAATAATTAAGAACATGCAATATATAAAATAAGATAATCATATAGGAATAGAAAATAGATTAAAGTAAAAGTAATAGAACGGCTGGCCTGAATAGGAGTCGTGTCACTAGACACTGTCCTAAGAGAATGATTGCCTCCCTTCGTGCAGGTATTGACGGCTGATCATACTCCCAAGATAAAACCCAATGGCCTCGCCGGTGCTTCGTCTATGAGCAACGATCATAGGAAGCTAAAGAACGAACCTTATCTAAGTGCCCAAGATTTATAGGAAAATATAGAAGATGATGCATGCTTTGTGTATGTGTGTATGTGTAGTGCTATATGCTATGATATGTTCTAGCAAGTAAGCTAATGACCCTATTTATAGGGTGGTTGTGACCTTAAGGGTCAAAGAGAGTTTAATGGTGCATAATGGTCATTATATTGAAGGGGACGTTACAAAATATAATTAAAATAATAAAAGCAATTTTAAGTTTTAAAACTTCTCAAATTTCCAACACTATGTACTAAGTTACTTTTTTTTTATTCATTTGAATTAATTGACCTAATAAAAACATGTATGTGTTATATCTATCATTGATTTTGAATCTTTATGATCAGATCTTACATGTTAAAATTATTTCTACTCAGGTAATTCAAAACACGTGTCAGTTTCATAAAATCAGTGGTCTATGCATGGGGATTATTGATTTAACTTTTATCTACTAAATTTACTTTATTTACTTGCAATTACATTTTATTTTTCCGTTCAATTCTTTATTTATGTATTGGCAGGTAAGATTCATTGTGATATAGTTTGTGACTAAGCATGTTATGCATGAAGTTTGTAAGGACTTTCGATTTCAATTGGCTTTTTCTTGCCATCAAAGTTGTTAGTCTTTTACCAACAAGACTAAGCGATACATTTTCTGGAAACCATAATTTAATTTTAGTTTTCGTGGCTTTTGGGTATTCCACATTCCATTTATGAAAATAGGAAGTTAAACTGCCATGTTATTAATCTTTGTTAATGTTATGAATTGTGAGTGAATAAATAGGAAAAAATCTTTTAAATGGGCTTTATATTGCTATTGGTAGTTTTGCATTAGATGGTTATATTGGGTTGTCATGTTTTAGTTACTTCGAGACTTCACTCTAGGTGGCTTGGCTACATCTATTGGTTAGTGACATAAATTTTAGGGGAAATTTCACTTTCTCCCTTGTACTTTGGCTCGCTATTACTTTTACCCTGTTCTACTCTCGATTGCGTCGATTTGCCCCCTATACTTGAAAAGTTGTCTCTCGTTGTTAGTTGTCTTACATTTGACATTAACATCGTTTAATCTAGACTCTGAAATTACAAAACCGCCACCCCTCCCAATTTAAATAATTATTAAAAAAAAAACGTAAAAAGCAAAATAAAAAAAAAATAATTAAAATTCAAGACAACGAGAAAACATAGTCCACGACGCCTGTCGCAATTTTTTTTTTTATAATTATTTAAACTAGGAGGGTTGGCTTTTTTGTAATTTTTAGACTTAGATCAAATGGTGTAAGGTCAAAGGTTTGAAAACAAACGGCGATGGCCATATTGAAACAATTTTTCAAGTACAGGAGGGCAAATCGATGCAATTGAGAGTATAATGGGATAAAGTGATATTTAGCCAAAGTATAAGGGGGAAAGCAAAATTTACCCTAAATTTTATGCACTTGGCTGATGGTTTTATGTTGTCTAATGGTAGATAAATATAACTTAGAATTAAAAGTTATTTCTCATGTAATTTATTTCCATAAACTTGTTTCCTCGATTTTTATTTTGATGACGGAAATTTTAATGCCCCTTGTTCGTCTTATCTTCTATATTATTTGAATGTTTAATAATTTTATTTGTTCATGAACTTCTTATATTTTTCAATTCATATTTTTTCCCTCTAAATGTTAGGGTCCAGTGGCTATAGATAGTTTCCTTTTTAAGATAGTAAGTTTTGTGTTTACTGCAAATTAAAAATTATGAGTTAAGCTTTAGACTCTGGTTGAATCATCCATCTCCTTCCTGCAGGCAATACCTCACACCTTATGTAAAACACTTGTAACCGCTGTCGTGCTCTCATAAGAAATTTTAAAGTTATTAGATATTAAATTCCTTTAACACAACTCTGAACTTGGCAAGCATGTTGTTTTCTATAATTTCTTCGATCTGGTTCCCATTACCATCCAGGTGAGTTTTAGGGAGATATTATTATAGAAAATCTACGAGCCATTCAAGGGGATACTAGAGTGAATTATGCCAGTATATTTTATATGTTTTATCACTCTTAGTATTGGAAATATTAGTATTAAATGATATACTTCACTAATAACTTAAGCTTTTGGTTGAGGTAGTCATTCAACATGGTATCAGAGTCAGACCAAATGAAAGGTCATGAGTTTGAATCCCACCGCCACCCATTTCAAATATTTCAAGTGGAAGGCTTCAAATGTAATTCGCTTGAACTTGAGGGGGCGAATTGGAGATATTAGTATTAAATAATAATAGCTTAAGTTTTTGGTTGAGATGATCATTCAACAATTATATTTGTTTTTTTTTTCTTTTTTTCCCCTTTATAGCAAGTCGATGTGATCCGTCAAAACTACAAGATAAGGATGTTGACTGTACACCATATTTCTTAGACATAGCAGGTAGGGGAGGTACAACCATACAGATGAAGTCAACAACAAATTGATTCTCCATGGTGTAGTCACATGATGATGAAACTGATAGCTGAAGGACAAAATGAAGCCAGCCAAAATGCATCTTGTAGTCTCGAATATTTTTACTCAATAGTTAGTTTGTAGGAAGCTAAATGAAGAAATGGTTGTACATGTAGTCCGTTCTTTGTTCTGATATTTCATGACATACCAATGGCTGAAGACAAACTGTTTTAGTTTCATTAATATATTTCATTATTTTATTTAAAATCATACCAGATTTTACTGTATAAATGTCAAGATTATGCTCTTGTTATGCTCTTTTAGAATGCATTCAAATAGACAATCAACTCCGTGCTCTAGAAGAAATTTGAACTTTTGGAGAATAATCGTCATGGAATGCTCAAGTTTAAATGTTTTATATGCCATAATTTTTATCTCTACGATACACTATTTTTGCTCAATATAGTTTGACTGATTGTTGGATAGTGTGGCCGTTTGATTCCATTCCAGATGTTTTTTTTCTTTGTTTTTGCACTTAGAAGCTTGACATTTTACGAAACATGCAAGATATATCTTTCAATCTTTGTACCATATCAAAGATATCATTGTATGCAAACTTATGACAATATCTAAAGTTCTTCCATGAATTATTTATTCTTTATAATTAGACTTAGTTTCACTTTGTGAAATCATTATGTCATTACTTTGACAGGATGATGGTCTAGCACATAGCCTGCCAAACTCAAAATGCTCTGAGGTATGTTATTAAAATATGCAAGTCCCTTTTTTGTTTGTCTCTTCTTCTATGTTTCAAATTTGTCTAAATTCTCTAACTCTTAAACGATCGAGACTATTATAGGAGCTACTCCAGACTTGCGTTCATGTGGAGTGATACTCTTTATAAAGTATGCACGACCCTAACCTTCTCTTTATACTAGTACGAAGCATATAGACCAATTAAATTTGTGTAGAGTATGTTTGGAACATAATTTACATTCATGCTCATTGCTAGCTGGAAATTATGTTAATGCACCAAGCTCTTAATTTTTTTGTTTATTTTTCGGATGTATGTTTCATCCTTCAATAAGGAAAAAAAAGGAATTGGTTAAAGAGTGGATAATCTACAATAAATAGAGCCCGTTGCATAAGGACTAGCTGTGCCATGTGGGACATTGCAATTGGATATATGATGCATTTTGGTTATCAGGAAGATTTGTTGTCCCACAACGAGTTATATGAGTTGTATTAGTTTTCAATGATTTCACATAAACATTATTAACTAAACAAAATCTCGTAATTGACTGCAAATTTGATCATCAATCTCGAAAAATATGTTTTCCTAGGATTCATGACCTGAATTTCAATGTATATGCAATACAAAGAAGATAAGATAAGTTTGATTTGATGCAGTTTACATTTCTCCAATATTTACAGAAGTAACAATATATTTTTGGTCTAAAACAAATTGACTCATATTTTATAAAAGGCATCTTGCAACCTAATGTATGCATAAAAAATATTTTCACCATATAATAATATTACGACACGTGCAACGCACGTGCACTTTGCTAGTAGCAAGAAATGTACATAACCAGTTATTAGGTTTGCTAAAAAAAATGTACATCACGCGCTAAATATTTAGCGCAAAATATGTATATAATGAGTTATTAATTTTGCGCAAGAAATGTACTAACTGGTTATTTTTTTTGCGAATTAAAGACACAATAATTATGTTCTTTTATTTATTTACATTTATATAAAATAGGAACCAGGTAATTCAAAAGCAAAGCACCCTATTTACAATGTTATGGCTAACATCGTGTGTTTATAATGTTAATGCATTTAACGAGTTGGGACCTGTTAAAATCGTATATGAGTCGGGTCAGGAGTTTAATTTAGAAATAAAGTTGGGCCAACCTAGTGAATATTGATTGTTGGGCAGTTCTATTTTGAATAAATAAAGTTGGGCTCGATCGAACTAAAACATAAGACTTGCACAAACCACGGGAAAATTACAGTTTATGTCCCTAAACTTTACCACTAAAACGATTTATGTCCTCAAAATTTTTTTATCCATGAAATATGTCCTCAATATTACCACTTTTTTACAATTTATGTTATGCCGTCAACTCCGTCAGTTAACTTGGATGGAAATATCACATGTGACGCACGTGATGTCGGTCTGGGCGTTAAATGCTGATATGGTTGACACACTGAGATGATGTGACCGAAAAAATGACATGGAGTGACATGTGGTTCTCTCCCTTTATTTCAATTTTAAAATTCCCAATTTATCATAACAATCCCCAATTTCTCATTTTCCCTATTTCATTGAACCGAATGCAGAGACCCTACCCCCTAAATTCCTCGTACGAAGCACCAAATTGAGGTGAAATTCCGCGACAATAAAATTGCCCAACCATAATTTCGCAAATTTCAAACATTTGTGGAGCTACAACATCACAATGGAGTAACATTTTCAATTTTGGTAAGTTTCTTTGAAGTTGATATCTTTGAACTTCGTTATGGGGATTTGGGAGGTGGTAGTTTCGATTTCAATCAAATTGTATGTTGTAGTGTAGAATATGAGTAGAATTTGAGGGTTAGGGTTTCTACATTCAGTTCAATGAAATAGGGGGAATGCGAAATTGGGGATTTTAATAACAAATTTGAAATTTTAAAATTGAAATAGAGGAAGAGAACCACATGTCACTCCATGTCATTTTTTCGGCCACATCATCTCAGTGTGTCAGCCATATCAGCATTTAACGGCCAGATGATATCACGTGCACCACACGTGATATTTCCGTCCAAGCTAACTGACAAAGTTGACGGCATAACATAAACTGCCACAAAATGGTAAGTTTGAGTACATATTTCATGGATAAAAAAGTTTGAGAACATAAATCGTTTTAGTGGTAAAGTTTAGGGACATAAATTGTAGTTTTCCCCACATACCTCTAACACCAAAATTTGCAGAAAAAATATCAAAACTCTTTCATATGATTTTCAATTAAAAATTGTGGGAAAAACAAATTACAATTTCCATCCCCTTAAATTTGCACCGATTACACATTTGGTCCCTCATGTTTTAAAGTTAAATACTTTTAGTCTTGTTCGTCAATTTTTCGTTACTACCAACGAAATCCATCGTGTGCGGGTCCATTGCCTTAACTGACGAATTAACGGTAAATTAATCAAAAATGACCAAAAAATGTAGAATTATTGAAATATGATTGACAAAATATATTTTTTATGAACATGGGAGACCAAATGTGATATCAGTGCAAACTTAAGGGATGAAAACTGTAATTTTCCCAAAATTTCACATGTTCGAAAATAAAGGACTCAAAGAAATAAAATTGAAACTCAAAGGACTTGTAGCTACATTTTATTTTCTCTCAAGCACACTGTAAACTAGTTATAGTCCAGTTGAGGGAGTAATGACACAATTGAGTCAGTTAATTTGATTCAGCATATAAACATACATATTACTCAGAACATGAACTATATATATGAATTATATATTTTAATCTAAACAAAGACCAATTATATTTAAAATAATTATTAAAATAACATTTAAATGGAATTAAACACTAATATGAAATATCTACATTGTAGTAACTTAATATATTTTGCTTGATAAACCTTTAAATAAACGAGATTTAAATAATTTTTTTGCTCTAATAGTATAGAAAATGAAATCGATAATATTTTCGAAAACAAAAATTAGTTATATACGAGACAAAAATAATAAATGCGCTATAACTGACAACAAGGAAAATCAAGGACCTCGAAAAAAAATTAAATTTATTCTACTCGAGACAGGTGGACGTAATAAATACCGGAATCTAACAGGCTGTAGTGTAGTAGCTTATATTTCAACCTACTAAAAAAGTAACTATGATCAATCTCTAATTATAAACCATGGTTAAATCCAACCCTAACTATCGCAAAATTAGAGCAAGGAATGTAAATAGTGAGTTATTAATTTTGCGTAATAAATGCATATGACGGGTTATAAATTGTGCGCAAGAAACGTACATAACGAGTTATTAATTTTGCGCAAAAAATGTAAAAAACAGATTATTGACTTTGCACAAAAAATGTACATAAGGGGTCATTAATTTAGCGCATGAAATGTATATAACGAGTTATTAATTTTGCGCAAGAAATGTACTAATACGGGTTCATTTTTATAAATTAAAGACACGATAAATATTTTATTTTACTTTATATTTTCATTTAAAATTGGAATTAACTCATTCAAACACAAAACCTAAGGAACCACATGATGTATATCTCTACTGATACACCAAACGAAAATAAATAAATAAACCTATCTTTGCTTCAAACCCTTAAAAATGTGAAAAAGAGAAAACTGCATGCGAATCTTGTCGTCGAAGAGCGAGAGTGCTTGGCCGATGCTATTGCCATGTTATGGCTAGAGGCAATAGCAAATGATGTGTCGGGGATTCAACCGCAGGCAGAGCCACGATTTGTAGATGAAGAGAAGATGACGTGAAATCGCTTTCTATGATCATTCACAAATGATATCGGTTTTGAAGAAAGTATAACTCCTCCTGAAATAACATCGCAGTCGTCCTTTTCTGACCACAAACAAGTTAGAGAAGGCATAGACCCTATACATCCTTACATCTCGACTGCTTTAACTGTTGGGAATTTTATTTAATAAAATAAAATTATTTTTTGAATGAAAATGAAAAAAATATTTTTAGGCACCTATTTGATCAAATAGGTGTGACAATATGAATAGGTGTGGCCACACCTCTTCACTTGTTTAATTTCCTAAGGGTTGTGTTCATTAATCACAACCATTGGAAACTTATAAATAGCAACTCCACATGTTTGATTTAATTAAAAAAAAAACATAAAAAATCAATTAAATTCCATAATTTTGTTCTATGGAATTCTTCTTTCTTTAGCACGAAAATATTCTTCATAGAATATTTTCTTCCGTATTCGATTCGAGAGTTTGAGACACAAAGTAACGTTCGTTGTGTTGGGGATCGTGCATGTATACGCAGCGGAATTTCAAAATTTTATATCGAACTAGTTTCGATTACATGCAAAACTAATCACATAGTCAACGTACCTTAACGCTTCCGCCATACATATGGTAATTATCAATTTAATTGAAAAACGCGTAAAACCGAAAATTACGAAACATGCTTATTTTTAATTTCACAAAATCGAAACATGTAATCACGTATTACTCATGCTTGCAAATTAATAATCATACAAACATGTTCGAATCGAATTACGAAAGTTCCGATTTATTACCTCTTGTAGCGTGAGATTTCGACGAATCGAAATCCTAAAACGAGTCACGTACAAGCTGCAAATTACCAATCCACGGACTGCAATTCACGGCTGGAACAAGCTGATCCAGCAAGCGGCGAATGGCAACAAACGGCAGCAGCAGCGGCGGCGCGTGGCAGCGGCAGCGGCGGCGCGTGAGCGGCGGTGCGGCGCGTGCGGCGGTGCGCGGATTCGTCGGGGCAGCAGCTCCTCTCCAATTAGGTTTCACCTCGTATATTTTGACCCACTCGAACTACAGCACTAGATGTAAACGAGTTAGATAAACAACAAGAATAAACGAAGGAATAAACGGGAGAAAACCGGCGGTTTCCGGCGAAGACCGGCGGTGGCGCGGCGGAGATGCAACGGCCGAGAGGAGGGGCTGAGCGGCTAGGGTTTTGGTGCTGAAAAATCTGATCTCAAAACTCCTTTTGAGGTCTATTTATATCTAGGGTTTTCAACTCTAGCGGGCTTAAGTCATTGGGCTTGACCCACTGATGCATTAAGTCCATTCCCTTTACGGCCTCGTTTCTAATAAACGATCGTCCACAAAATTATAACAAAATTATATTTGTGACGAGCTCAAAGTCCTCGTCGATACGAGTGCCTCTTCGAAATTTCCAATTTCCAAAATTGGAAACTTCCAATTCAGTGGACTTGCTAAATCGGGAAACTTCCCAATTTAGAAAGTTCACTAAATTCCGCATTTCTCCTTTTCTCCACGTTTATTCCAATTCGCAATTCACAATTACGAATCTTGGATTCAATCATATCGACATCCAATCGTTCAAAGATTAACACATTAATCTATGCTTGTTGTTATCAAGGATCTATATTACACGAGAAGTGTGACCCTCAATGGTTCAGGTGTATGCTAGCCGTGGGCTCACAACTCTTTGTGATTCGAACAACACATTGTTCTTATACGAACTCCTCCCAAGAGTCCCGATTAGAGTAGAACTCATTTTACCTAATCCCGATCAAATCGGTGCCCAACGAATCAAGATTGGCGTCTAGCAACTACGCATCATGATTCCCTAGATACAAATGAAGTGCCTGCAAGAACCTTATGATATAGTTAGCGTACAGTACGATCCCTTCGTAGCACATGTCCCGATTGAACTAGAGGCATTGGTTCACCGAGACCTCTTATAAAGTTCAATAACCGTGCGAACGTTCTAGGTATTATAAATCCGTTCGTGTGCGACTTAGGGAAACACATTTCCCTAATCACCCCACTATCAACTCTGGCCAGAGATTCCATGGATTATAAACCGTCAGAACACACAGGACATCCATGACTACTCAAGCGCTCGAATCCCCTACTACAATGCACAGACTTCACACTAGATTTCGGATTGCACGAACGTTGGCCCTTGGAGCGGTCCGCGGTGGGACTCAGGGACAGGTCACGATACAATCGGTCCTCTAGTGAAGTCACGGTGATGTCTGGGTCTTAAGGACTAATGGTGTACAACTATATCTTAGAAACCTATTACTCGATGAATGAGAACCACTTATAGATTTCTAGGGCGAGGGAGTTCAGTGAACTCATCCAGTATGAGCACCCACTCAAGTATGCCGATGTCACAACACCGAGGACTGATGAGACGCAGTACACATACACTAAGTGCTAGTCTCAAAAGGGAAAGGCCGGTATCCTCATTATTGGCGTAACCCATCGACTAGGAACAAGGTTTAACAGTTACATTACATTGCTGAGTTAT
Source organism: Erythranthe guttata (assembly GCF_056151865.1). Taxonomy (NCBI): domain Eukaryota; kingdom Viridiplantae; phylum Streptophyta; class Magnoliopsida; order Lamiales; family Phrymaceae; genus Erythranthe; species Erythranthe guttata. The sequence goes on along the minus strand of NC_142538.1, from coordinate 13,083,439 downwards.
CTCACGATTCTACTAGATCAACTCACAGTAATAGAGTAACTCGTTAGGACTATATCTATGCTGCTTGCATGGGATAACAGATATAGAATGCCAAATAAGATATTTTATTATTACGAACGAAAAACGATTGTTTTATTACAAAGAAAAGAGAAAGACCACAGCCACAAGTTGGCTTGCCGGTCACCTACTCTAACAATCTCCCACTTGACCTAAAGCCAACTACTCATAAATCTAAGTCCCATCGACTCTCGATGTTTCTCGTGGACTGATCCTGACAATGGCTTGGTGAAGGGATCTGCAAAATTGTCCTCCGAGGTGACTCTGTCTAGCTTGACTTCACCTCTCTCTATGATCTCTCGGATCACATGGTATTTTCTCAACACGTGCTTCGACTTCTGATGAGCTCTTGGTTCCTTAGCTTGTGCTACGGCTCCGTTGTTATCGCAGTACAGCCGTACTGGATCGCTAGCGTTCGGAAATACACCCAACTCTTGGATGAATTTCCTAATCCATGACCCTTCCTTTGAAGCATCTGATGCTGCAATATATTCAGCCTCGGTGGTGGAATCAGCCGTCGTGCCTTGTTTGGAACTCTTCCAACACACGGCACCTCCGTTGACTTTGAATATATACCCCGAGTTTGACTTCGAGTCATCCACGTCCGATTGAAAACTAGAATCCGTGAAGCCTTCTAATTTCAACTCGGTATCCCCATAGACCAAAAACAAATCTCGAGTTCTTCGCAAGTACTTGAGAATGTCCTTCACAGCCTTCCAATGGGCTGGGCCGGGGTCAGACTGATATCTGCTTGTGACGCTCACAGCATACGCAATATCAGGTCGTGTACACAGTATGCCATACATTATGCTTCCTATAGCGGATGCATAAGGTGTCCTTTTCATCTCCTCGATTTCCATTTGCGTTTGAGGACGCATGGATTTCGAGAGACGAACCCCATGGGACATTGGCAAGAATCCCTTCTTGGATTCTTCCATGCTAAACCGTTTAAGAACGGTGTCTATGTACATGGATTGGGACAAGCCAAGCAATCTCCTCGATCTATCTCTATAGATCCGTATTCCCAATACGTAGGATGCTTCTCCCAAATCCTTCATCGAGAAACGTGTGGATAACCATACTTTAGTCGACTGCAACATCCCTACATCATTCCCAATGAGTAGTATGTCATCAACATAAAGTACAAGAAAAGTCACTGCACTCCCACTAACCTTCTTGTAGACACAAGGTTCCTCCGGGTTTTTCACAAATTCAAACTCTTTGATAGTTGTGTCGAACCTTTTGTTCCAACTACGGGATGCTTGTTTCAATCCATAAATGGATCGCTGGAGTTTGCAAACCTTTTGCTCATCTCCAGAAGATATGAAGCCTTCCGGCTGCGCCATGTAAATTTCTTCCTCAATGTCCCCATTAAGGAAAGCGGTCTTCACATCCATTTGCCATATCTCGTAGTCATACCACGCTGAGATGGCCAGCAAAATCCTAATGGACTTAAGCATAGCAACTGGAGAGAAGGTTTCCTCATAGTCAACTCCTTGCTTTTGAGTATAACCCTTCGCTACCAATCTAGCCTTGTAGGTCGATACCTTTCCATCTACTCCAATTTTCTTCTTATAGATCCACTTGCAGCCTATGGGAACGATTCCCTCGGGTGGATCTACCAAGGTCCATACCTTGTTGGAGTACATAGAGTCCATTTCGGATTTCATGGCATTTAGCCAATGTCCCTTGTCTGTATCCGATACAGCTTCGTTGAAAGTTCTAGGATCACATCCTTGGTCAACTTCATCAACGAGGAATAACCTATCGGGCGCTCTCCGAACTCTTTCGGATCTACGCAGCGACGGTTCAGGAGGTATGTTAGTGGTTTGTTGAATTGGTTCATTATCTGATTGTTGTGCTTGAACTTCAGATTGTGGTTCTCGAACTTCTTCGAGATCAACTACACTGCCCTTTCTATCCGATAGAAATTCCTTCTCAAGGAACACGGCATTTCTCGAGACGAACACCTTTGCCTCGGAAACATAGTAGAATTCGTATCCCATGGAATCCTCGGGATACCCCACAAAATAGCATAGGTCGGATTTTGTATCCAACTTATCTCCCACTAGCCGCTTCACGTAAGCGGGACAACCCCATATCCTAATATGTTTAAACGTGGGTTTCTTGGAGTGCCAAAGTTCATAAGGTGTGGAGTTAACTGCTTTGGTATTAACCCTATTCAGCAAATACACGGCAGTTAGGAGTGCATGACCCCACAGGTATGCCGGTAGCTCGGTGAACCCCATCATAGATCGAACCATGTCTAACAGTGTTCGATTCCGACGTTCGGAAACTCCATTAAGTTGAGGAGTTCCAGGAGGAGTCCATTGAGACAGAATCCCATTCTCTTTAAGATAGTCTATAAACTCAGTACTCAAGTATTCGCCACCACGATCGGATCGTAGTTTCTTAATACGTCTACCGAGTTGGTTTTCTACTTGGTGTCTAAAATCTTTGAACTTTTCAAAAGTTTCAGACTTATACTTCATTAAGTACACGAAACCATACCTAGAATAATCATCGGTAAAGGTAACGAAGTAGTTAAAACCACCCCTAGCACTAACGCTTAGTGGACCACACACGTCTGAATGAATCAAATCCAAAAGACCCTCGGCCCGCTCCATCTTCCCTTTGAAGGGAGTCTTGGTCATTTTTCCTTTAAGGCAGGATACACAAGTTTGAAGTGATTTAACGTCCTCCAAAGAGAACATTCCTTCACTAACAAACTTGTTCATCCTTCTCAAGGAAATGTGACCTAGTCGAGCGTGCCAAAGTTGTGCGGGGTTAAGACTTATATCTTTTCGTTTTGCTGATATAATGTTAATAGGTATTTCACTTGGATTCAGTTCATATAAGTTGTTTATAAGTTGTCCCTTACAAATCATATTTTGTTCCTTTTGTATAAAGCAAATCGAATTTCCAAAAACAAAAGTAAAACCTTCATTATCCAAAACAGGAATTGAAATAAGGTTTCGAATAAGTGACGGAACAAATAAACAATTGTTCAAAACAATGGAAAAACTAGAATCCAAAACAGAAAGATAAATTGTCCCAATGGCTTCAGCAGCAACTCTTGCTCCGTTGCCCATTCTTAGGTAGGTCTCACCCACATTAAGCTTCCTACTTCTTGTCATGAGCTGCAAATCATTACAAAGATGTGAGCCACAACCAGTATCCAATACCCAAGCAGAAGATTTAACGGACAAATTAACTTCAACTAAATACGTACCCTTTTCAGAACGTTTCTGATCGAGGTAAGCCTTGCAGTTGCGTCGCCAATGGCCCTTCTTTCCACAATGATGGCAGGCGTCATCAACTTGCTTGGTGACCTTGTCATTCTTCACTCCGCTCGACTCGCCCTTCTCAAGTTTCTTGCTCGGGCCGAAACTCCTTTCTTTCCTTTTCTTCTGGAAAGAACCTTTCTTCACAGAAGGAGCAACTAGGAGAACAGATTTCTCCTTCTTGATTGTGGACTCATAGCTGACCAACATGTTCAACAACTCATCCAATGGTGGATCGAGCTTGTTCATGTTGAAGTTCACTATGAACGATTCATAAGAACTAGGAAGGGACAGTAGGATCAAATCCACCGAGAGCTCGGCCGGGAGGGTGACATCAAGGCTCACCAGCTTCTCAAGGAGAGTGATCATCTTGAGACCGTGCTCGTGGACCGAAGCCCCTTCACGCAGCCTCATGGTGATCAACTCCTTGGTAGCTGAGTACCTCGATGCCCTAGTATTCTCACTGTACATGCTTTCAAGATGGTGCTTGATATCATAAGCATGCACGTGAGACTCATACTTCCTCGCGAGCTCTGGCACCATGGATGCTAGCATGTAGCACCTCGCATGGAGGTCGTCCTTCTTCCATGCCTCGAAAGTGGCAGTCTCGTCAGCAGTAGCAGTCGCAGGAAGAGCAGCGGGGGGACGTTCATTGAGCACATAGAGACGCTCCTCAACTTGGAGCACAAGTTTCAGATTGCGAAGCCAATCCAAATAGTTTGGACCGGTGAGTTTGTTTTGGTCGAGGATTGAGGAAAGGGGATGTTTGGACATTGTTGCTGAGAAAATTTTAAGAAGACAATAATTAGAGTTTAGTTCGTAATAATCGTTACAATTAAAATTTTGGACTTTTATATTTTAATTGTTCTCCCACTAATTTTATCGAATTCCACCACCCTCTAGCAGACAATCGAGAAAACTTATTTTTCTTTAATGGGCTTTAGGTCCAATAGCGCTAATGTAACCCGTAGTTAATCTATCCCGATTACATAAGCCTAAAGGTAGAGTACTATCAATCACATCACTATGTGACCCTAAAGATCGATTTACCTCACACTTGATAATGACCTAAGTTAATCTAGCGAATATCAAAATCTTCGTGTGTCAAGTCTAGCCTACCAATATGAGATGTCATAGATCCAACTATATCAAACTAATGCAATCCCTAGTTAATCTAGCCGACCACATTAATCCAACATAATTTTATCTATGACCGTATCTCCATCTAATGTCAATTAAATTACAGCTTATCCCACAATAGCACTCCCCGCTAACACGGCTTACTGCACTATTACGAGAGGCTACACATAATTTAATTGTTGGTAGAAGGAAAGAAAAATTCAACAATTTGGTTTTTCTTTATAGCTTGATAATTATTCTTGATTAAGAATGAGGGATTTTATTTATTAAATTTTATTTAGCTCATCGGAAGTTTTAGGTTATGATCGTTTGTGATTCCTACAACTATGTTCTCTAGGTATGTGGAAACGCATATTGATCCTAAGAGAGACATACGATCATCATCGTACTTAATCACAATTATTCATCTCATGAATTAATTAATTAATACGATTAATTGCAAAAATAATTAACGGACTCCCTTCATTCATAAATCATTCAAATAAGAATGAAGTCCATTAATTATTTGCCATCCAATTTGTGTTCCATTAATTAAACTAATTTAACGATTAAATTAAATAATTAATCCAACACTATTCTTTGAATTCAAATTAAATTAATGGATCAATTATCTAATTGGGTTTAATTGATAAATAATTTCAAAAATTAAAAATCAATTAATTTTAATATTAATTCTCAGAAAATCAAATAATTTTTTTTTTTTTTTTTTTTTTTGTTTGTGCTGACCGGACCAGTCCGACCGGACCGGTTCGGTCAGCTGGGGAAAAACAGCAGAAAAACGAGTTTTTTCAAAAATTAAATTTTTTTATATTTTCTGAAATATTCAAAATATTTAATTAATATTAAACCACCCAATTTGATAACACCAAAAATTCAACAATTCAACAAATCGAAGCATGCTTTCGAAAACGATAAACACGTTGACAAATAAACGATTAACCCGTGGCTCTGATACCACTGTTGGGGATCGTGCATGTATACGCAGCGGAATTTCAAAATTTTATATCGAACTAGTTTCGATTACATGCAAAACTAATCACATAGTCAACGTACCTTAACGCTTCCGCCATACATATGGTAATTATCAATTTAATTGAAAAACGCGTAAAACCAAAAATTACGAAACATGCTTATTTTTAATTTCAAAAAATCGAAACATGTAATCACGTATTACTCATGCTTGCAAATTAATAATCATACAAACATGTTCGAATCGAATTACGAAAGTTCCGATTTATTACCTCTTGTAGCGTGAGATTTCGACGAATCGAAATCCTAAAACGAGTCACGTACAAGCTGCAAATTACCAATCCACGGACTGCAATTCACGGCTGGAACAAGCTGATCCAGCAAGCGGCGAATGGCAACAAACGGCAGCAGCAGCGGCGGCGCGTGGCAGCGGCAGCGGCGGCGCGTGAGCGGCGGTGCGGCGCGTGCGGCGGTGCGCGGATTCGTCGGGGCAGCAGCTCCTCTCCAATTAGGTTTCACCTCGTATATTTTGACCCACTCGAACTACAGCACTAGATGTAAACGAGTTAGATAAACAACAAGAATAAACGAAGGAATAAACGGGAGAAAACCGGCGGTTTCCGGCGAAGACCGGCGGTGGCGCGGCGGAGATGCAACGGCCGAGAGGAGGGGCTGAGCGGCTAGGGTTTTGGTGCTGAAAAATCTGATCTCAAAACTCCTTTTGAGGTCTATTTATATCTAGGGTTTTCAACTCTAGCGGGCTTAAGTCATTGGGCTTGACCCACTGATGCATTAAGTCCATTCCCTTTACGGCCTCGTTTCTAATAAACGATCGTCCACAAAATTATAACAAAATTATATTTGTGACGAGCTCAAAGTCCTCGTCGATACGAGTGCCTCTTCGAAATTTCCAATTTCCAAAATTGGAAACTTCCAATTCAGTGGACTTGCTAAATCGGGAAACTTCCCAATTTAGAAAGTTCACTAAATTCCGCATTTCTCCTTTTCTCCACGTTTATTCCAATTCGCAATTCACAATTACGAATCTTGGATTCAATCATATCGACATCCAATCGTTCAAAGATTAACACATTAATCTATGCTTGTTGTTATCAAGGATCTATATTACACGAGAAGTGTGACCCTCAATGGTTCAGGTGTATGCTAGCCGTGGGCTCACAACTCTTTGTGATTCGAACAACACATTGTTCTTATACGAACTCCTCCCAAGAGTCCCGATTAGAGTAGAACTCATTTTACCTAATCCCGATCAAATCGGTGCCCAACGAATCAAGATTGGCGTCTAGCAACTACGCATCATGATTCCCTAGATACAAATGAAGTGCCTGCAAGAACCTTATGATATAGTTAGCGTACAGTACGATCCCTTCGTAGCACATGTCCCGATTGAACTAGAGGCATTGGTTCACCGAGACCTCTTATAAAGTTCAATAACCGTGCGAACGTTCTAGGTATTATAAATCCGTTCGTGTGCGACTTAGGGAAACACATTTCCCTAATCACCCCACTATCAACTCTGGCCAGAGATTCCATGGATTATAAACCGTCAGAACACACAGGACATCCATGACTACTCAAGCGCTCGAATCCCCTACTACAATGCACAGACTTCACACTAGATTTCGGATTGCACGAACGTTGGCCCTTGGAGCGGTCCGCGGTGGGACTCAGGGACAGGTCACGATACAATCGGTCCTCTAGTGAAGTCACGGTGATGTCTGGGTCTTAAGGACTAATGGTGTACAACTATATCTTAGAAACCTATTACTCGATGAATGAGAACCACTTATAGATTTCTAGGGCGAGGGAGTTCAGTGAACTCATCCAGTATGAGCACCCACTCAAGTATGCCGATGTCACAACACCGAGGACTGATGAGACGCAGTACACATACACTAAGTGCTAGTCTCAAAAGGGAAAGGCCGGTATCCTCATTATTGGCGTAACCCATCGACTAGGAACAAGGTTTAACAGTTACATTACATTGCTGAGTTATCTCACGATTCTACTAGATCAACTCACAGTAATAGAGTAACTCGTTAGGACTATATCTATGCTGCTTGCATGGGATAACAGATATAGAATGCCAAATAAGATATTTTATTATTACGAACGAAAAACGATTGTTTTATTACAAAGAAAAGAGAAAGACCACAGCCACAAGTTGGCTTGCCGGTCACCTACTCTAACACGTTGTACTTGGGATTTTGAGTGCTCATATGCCGAGTTAGCCGTTGTATCTTGGGAGACCATTGCCAAATAACAGTAAGCACCATAGCGGGGCAATATTGTCTTAAGGAAAGAGTATTCTCGCCTCGGCTAATCTTTTCGTATTTTTACTAATTCATTTGTTCGACCATTTTACTAAATTCACTACCCGTTTTATACACCGGGAACAACAATCTTAAGACAATATCTTTGTGAGATTTAGTAAATTGTGTTTTCTGCACACGTTGGTAAACGGGATAGAGTAGAAGATAGTCTGCCAAAAATCAAGAAGTTACAAAATCAAATCGGAGGAAAAAATTCATTTTCGGACAGAACCTGAAGTCCACGTTCTTTCGCATTTTCGAAGCTGTTAAAGTCTAAATATGGAAAATTAACATTTCACAAAAGTTGTAGATAATCAAGTTGGCTTTCCAGAACATATTAAATTGTCACAATCGGAGATTGTATGGAGGAACTATGATGAAAATCCGAAAGGATGCCAGAACTGCCAATGCACCTTTTCATGAAAAATACAACCGTTCGTGACCAATGCAACTTGTCGCATATTAAAGCCTCACCCATGTCCAATGCATGAAAGTTTGGTGAAAGAAGACTGAATCGAAGATCAATAATGAGGTTTTATATTATTTTCGATTCATGAATATTATTTAATATTTTTTTTCTGGTTCCATTGTAGGTGCAAATTTACAGCACACCTATTCCGACTTCGAGGCTTATTTTGATCATGATCCAGTCAGAATATCAGAAAACGTAAAAGATAAAAGTTGTAAAACAATTTATTGGCTATTCGGATCATATTGAATCAACAAAATCGGACTTCAGACGGAAGAAATATGATTAAATCATTCAGCACTGCCATAATATTGACACGATTTGGTGCTACCCACAAAATTTGAATTGACGAACATATAATTTAACGGGTGCGTTTTTTAATTATAAGATATCTATTTGTGCAATAAATTGATAATGCTATATGATATAATGGGGAATTATTGCATGATAGTTTAATTTTAATATGTGGAAGAATGGTAAACTATATACAATATATATGCTTAATGAATATTCATTATGTTTGTATATCTACATTAATGATATAAATAATTTTATCCTAAATGAAATAAAGTGATAGGGTATGTGTTAATTATTTGAATAAGTTTATCATAAACCGCATGACATTTCTCATGAAAATGCAATATTTATTTTCATAAATTGCATATAGTTTTGATACGAGATTAACTTTCTCCCAATTTTCATTTGATGTGGAACCGTCCAATTGATTGATTTTCGAATATGTTATATGAAATTTGTGAGTACGTGATCTTATTAACGTTTTTGTTATTGTCTATGAACGATTAGACTTGTCTCGTATATTAAGTATGAGTTACTTAGTAAGAGGAATATTATTATACATATTATTATTTCCGTAAGCCATACCAATTCCTTAGAATTTTGTAATTGCTTGGACACATATTGATTACGTGCTAGATATTTATATAAATCAACTATGTTGGACATGAATTAATTTATGCCATGAAATAATATTCAAAGTTGATGTTATTATGTACTCATGTGTGTATACTATGTATATGTTGATAAAGTATGCTTGATCTATTGTTTATGTCTATGATCAACTAGTATTGTTTCTTTCTATGATCAACTAGTATGAAAGTCGTGGTCACATATTATATTTATTATAATATTGATGTACATATGTTTTATATATGAATCATACTACAGTACAATTAAAAGCATGATTGAAATGAAATAGAAAGAAAGAGAAGCTCAATTCATGAGAGCACATGAGTAGTTCTTGTCTCAAGAACATAAAAGAAGATTGAATCGTTGGTTCGATATGATTTGATATCACATTTGCAAGATGATGATCTACAATGTGAATGGATGATGATCACAATAGATGTTTTGTTGAAAGAAAATTCCAGCAGTTTACTTAAGAGCTCGTTTTGTAGAATTAAATCGTTGGATTTGGCTGAAATTTGAACGGCATGTTTAGGACATAAAATCCTAAATTATGAACGATTAAGATTAGAATTTGTATATTCTAACTTTAATATTTAATAGTGGAGATCAACCACCATTTGGAGAGATTAATATTCTCTTGTTTATTGACAAGATTTAAGTATCTTGACGAGTTTTCTCTTTTGAGAAAAAGGAAGAAATCTTATTATCTTAATTGTTGACAAGATTTAAGTATCTTGAGAAGATTTTTCTTTTTGTGCTTTCTTGAGAGAAAGAAAAACAATACTTTGTAATTAAATCATATTGGTGATCCAGAATATTTTTCTAACTAAAGAAGAAATATATTTTGTTACATTGTGTATCCTTATTAATAAAATAAAAATAAGGATTTCAAAGCATTTAAATGCTATGTGAATGGAAGTTGGAAAGTGCCGACTTTGACAAATGAATTAAAAAATGAGAACTAAAACTTTTGGAAAAAGTTTATGGATATTATATTGATAAATTCTAGAATACATACTCTAGAATTTGTGGGGGAAATTAGATATCCCGAGCTACCACGTTAATATTTAGAAATGTGGGGGTCTTTAGGCCCTAACCACATAAAATAAATATTCAGAGCTATCCACATAAATATTTAGAAATGTGAGGGTCTTTAGGCCCTAACCAGTAACCACATTAATATTTAGAAATGTGGGGGTGTTTAGGCCAAGGTAAAAAAAAGTACCTAAATTAATATAAGGCTGTCAAGTGGATAAATATTGAATATATTTATAAGGATTGTGCACGAGATATATTGATTATATTTATAAGGATTGTGCACGAGATAGTCACTCTTGATGCAAATTGGTTATATTGTGGTTTCTTTTAAAATAAGAAAATAAAAAGGTTCTAAATAAGATAACTTATAAATGTGTAAGTGGTAAATCATCAAAGTGATGAACAACCAAGTTCAAATATGTGAGAGTGGAAAATCATCAAAGTGATGAACAAGTAAGTTAAAATATGTGAGAGTGGTAAATCATGAAAGTGATGAACAACCAAGATACTACAAGATGGCAAATAAAATCAATATGTTTGATTTTGATTTGATTTTATAACTTATGAGTTATAAAATGAACAAATGACAATTATTGAAATATTGTCTACATTGGAAGAATGTACGTGGAAGTTAGTTTGTCTTCTTCCAAGTAGTAAATCATTAAGGTTTAGATGGACTATTCAAAAGAAGAATTAAAGGGTGGTCCAATAAAGCTAAATTAAATAGCTATGGAAAAATCTTGATTATTTATAACAAGTTATTGAAAATCGTTAAGTCATTCTAAAGTAATATTTGATAAAATTGTGTTGTCAAGTAATTCTCGTAATAACGAGTGCGACCAGTGTGTTTATATTAAAAGCATATGGAAGTATATGTCTATAGACGACATTATAATCATGAGACAGTGATCACGATATTGTTTTGAGCATTGAGAAAATATTTAAAAAATAAAATTAAATACGAGGGTCTATACGATGTAATCTTATAGATTAAATTCACTAAGACAAAGATAGTCTTATTGATAGACTCATGTTGAGACACTACTAGAAAATTGATCTAGTTGTATAATGACTAAGTCTTTACTTTGCCAAAAATAATGATGAACAATGGTTCAATTACAAATAATTTTTGATAGTTTGGGAGTATATTTTCTTATACGTAGTCCTAAAATAAATAATCATTCAATGATATTATAAGGGTTCTTAGGTAATCTAAGTATCGCCTTTAAATGGATTACATTAAAGAAAATATCCAATTGTATTAGGAAATTACATTGGATATATGAATCAACTAAGATTATGTATCTTGGAAATCCTCAAAGAAAAATGAGTAGCTCGATTTATGGTCGAATTCGAATATACAACTTTAGATAAAGTTAGAAAATAAGTTGAATAAACTTGCATAAAATTATTGGAGGATATTCCGTGTTGGACTAAGTCGGTGTCTACAATTATGAATAAATTGTGATAACCAATCGGTTACGTTAAGGGCACAAACGACATGTATAATGGTAAGTGTCGACACACTCGTACACATAAGGCCATTAGGCAATTGATCTCAAAAGAAATAATATAACATTGATTATGAAAATCAATGATTAATAGCGGATCCGCGACTAAAAGTCAACTAAAGAGATCAAACATATTGCCTGTCTAGGGGAGTGAGATCAAAATCCACAAATTAAGAATTTCTATAGTGGAAACCCATCCATGATGACTGGAGATCCCAAGAACTGGTTCAAAAGAGACAACTAAGCTATGGAAAATTCAGTGATGCACTAAGGAGTATATATTCCTATGGAATTATATATTTCCAACTCATTCCCAGTGTTGCCTGCAGAGAGGGTAAAGGATAAGCGAAAGCTTTTAATGATTCTAAAACCTTGATAAAATGTGAGGTATTGACATGATACCTTTAATAGGACATCACCTATCTAAGTGTAGAAGTGTGGGCCGCTTCAAAAAGACAAACACTTATGAATCCAAGATGTGCTCCAGGGCCAAAATGGGCGCAACCATGAGAACTGATGAAATGTGGGAAAACTATTGTGTGGGATATCATTGTATTGGTTTACACAAACGGCTGGCAGTTCAAGACATCGCGTCCACTAACTAGCTAAGTAAATTCGATGGTATACCACAAAGGAAGGTTCAAAGCCAAAAGCTACCTATCCCCATTGCAATAGTTTCCCCTTGAACTCTCGATAGAATCCATCGTTTTTCGTTAATTTCATTCATGTGGGGGATTGTTGGGAATTTTATTTAATAAAATAAAATTATTTTTTGAATGAAAATTAAAAAAATATTATAGGCACCTATTTGATCAAATAGGTGTGACAATATGAAGAGGTGTGGCCACACCTCTTCACTTGTTTAATTTCCTAAGGGTTGTTTTCATTAATCACAACCATTGGAAACTTATAAATAGAAACTCCACATGTTTGATTTAATAAAAAAAACATAAAAAATCTATTCAATTCCATAATTTTGTTCTACGGAATTCTTCTTTCTTTAGCCCGAAAATATTCTTCGTAGAATATTTTCTTCCGTATTCGATTCGAGAGTTTGAGACACAAAGTAACGTTCGTTTTACTTGGGATTTTGAGTGCTCATATGCCAAGTTAGCCGTTGTATCTTGGCAGACCATTGCCAAATAACCGTAAGCACCTTAGCGGGGCAATATTGTCTTAATGAAAGAGTATTCTCGCCTCGGCTAATCTTTTCGTATTTTCACTAATTAATTTGTTCGACCATTTTACTAAATTCACTACCCGTTTTATATACCGGGAACAAAATTAACCACCCTCTCTGGTTTAGCAAATTACTGCAGAAAATCAACCTAAAGAGGAACAGGACATGGAGCGAGAAAGAATGCGAGACGATTCTGTGATACCTTTTGGAGCTTCAAAGCAAAAAAAAGGCGAAATCGGGTGGTGCAACTAATTAAAGAAGGAAGCCAATGAAGAAAATAAAGGTGGATGAAGATTCTTGGATGCTAGAAGGATGGGTGAAACGAGTGAACCAGAGGCCGCTTATCGGAAAATTATCTCGATACTCTACACTAAGGGTGGGAACGAGTCGAGCTCGAGCCGAGCTCGGCACTTTTGGCGAGCTCGAGCTCGAGCTCGAGTCTATGTTGCCGAGCTCGAGCTCATCGAGCCAATTTTTTTGGCTCGAGCTCGAGCTCGAGCTCAGGCTCATTTAATTTTTTTAATTATTATTTAATTTTTTTGTTAAAATCATTTTATGTTTTATTAAAAAATATTCATAGGAAAATAAAAAAAAGTATAAAATAAATAATGAACTCTAGTTATATATATTTTTTATTTTTTCTATTATTATTATTATAATATTTTATATGATTATGAATTATTTAAGTAATATAGATTTGTTTATATTTAAATACTAGATATATTTATTATTATAGACTATTTACTATTTAGTTAATAATAATAATAATAATAATAATAATAATAATAATAATACGAATAAGAATAATATATATATATATATATATATATATATATATTCAAGTTCAAATTGTTGTGAAAATAAAAAAGTAGTATTATAAATTAGAAAAATAAAAAATAAGTTTTTCCTAATAACAAAACAAAATCCAATCGACACAAGTACTATTCAGAACGTGAACTATATATATGCATTATATATTTTCATTTATTGCAAAATTAGCGCAAGGAATTAATGTCCATAACGAGTTATCTGTTTGGCGAAACGAAATACATATGTCGGGTTATAATTTTTGTGCAAGAAATGTACATAACCAGTTATTCGTTTTGTGCAAAAAATGTACATCACGAGTTATTTATTTAGAGCAAAAAATGTATATAATGAGTTATTTATTTTGCGCATGAAATGTACTGACTGTTTAATTTTTTGCGAATCAAAAACACGGTAAATATTTTCTTTTATTTATTTATAATTATATAAATTTGGAATCAAGTCATTCAAAAGCAATGCACCCTATTAAAATGTTATGACTAACATCGTGTGTTTATAATGTTAATGCATTTAACGAGTTGGGACTCGTTAAAATCGTATATGAGTCGGGTTAGGAGTTTAATTTAGAAATAAAGTTGGGTCAACCTAGTGAAATATGATTGACAAAATGTAGAATTATTGAAATATGATTGACAAAATATACTTTTTTTATGAACATGGGAGACCAAATGTGATATCAGTGCAAACTTAAGGGATGAAAATTGTAGTTATCCCAAGATTTCACATGTTCGAAAATAAAGGACTCAAAGAAATAAAATTGAAACGCAAAGGACTTGTAGCTAAATTTTATTTTCTCTGAAGCACACTGTAAACTAGTTATAGTCCAATTTAGGGAGTAATGACACACGTGAGTCAGTTGATTTGATTCAACATATAAACATACATATTACTCAGAACATGAACTATATATATGAATTATATATTTTAATCTAAACAAAGACCAATTATATTTAAAATAATTATTAAAAATATCATTTTAATGGAATTAAACACTAATATGAAATATCTACATTGTAGTAACCTAATATATTTTGCTTGATAAACCTTTTAATAAACGAGATTTAAATATTTTTTTTGCTCTAATAGTATAGGAAATGAAATCGATAATATTTTCGAAAACCAAAATTAGTTATATACGAGACAAAAATAATAAATGAGCTATAACTGACAATAGGGAAAATCAAGGACCTCGAAAAAAAATTAAATTTATTCTATTCGAAACAGGTGGACGTAATAAATACCGGAATCTAACAGGTGTAGTGTAGTAGCTTATATTTCAACCTACTAAAAAAGTAACTATGGTCAAGCTCTAATCATAAACCATGGTTAAATCCAACCCTAACTATCGCAAAATTAGAGCAAGGAATGTAAATAGTGTTTTATTAATTTTGCGTAATAAATGCATATGACGGGTTATAAATTTTGCGCAAGAAACGTACATAACGAGTTATTAATTTTGCGCAAAAAATAAAAAAAAAAACAGATTATAGACTTTACGCAAAATATGTACATAAGGGGGTCATTAATTTAGCGCATGAAATGTATATAACGAGTTATTAATTTTGCGCAAGAAATGTACTAATACGGGTTAATTTTTGTAAATTAAAGACACAATAAATAGTATAATTTTACTTAATGCTTTCATTTAAAATCGGAATTATGTCATTCAAACACAAAACCTAAGGAACCACATGATGTATATCTCTACAGATATACCAAACAAAAATAAATAAATAAACCTATCTTTGCTTCAAGCCCTTAGAAATGTCAACAAGAGAAACCTGCATGCGAATCTTGTCGTTGAAGAGCGAGATTGCTTTGCCGATGGAGAGTGCTTGGCAGATGCTATTGCCATGTTATGGCCGGAGGCAATAGCAGATGAAGTGTCGGGGCTTCAACCGCAGGCAGAGCCACGGTTTAATTTGGAGATGAAGAGAAGATGACGTAATATCACTTTCTATGATCATTCACAAATGATATCGGTTTTGAAGTAAGTATAACTCCTCCTGAAATAACATCGCAGTCGTCCTTTTCTGACAACAAACAAGTTAGAGAAGGCGCAAACCCTATATATCGTTACCTCTCGACTGCTTCAACCACCCTCTTCGGTTTTACAAATTACTGCAGCAAATCAACCTCAAGAGGAACAGAATATGGAGCGAGAAAGAATGCGAGACGATTCTGTGATGCCTTCTGGAGCTTCAAAGCAAAAAAAAGGCGAAATCGGGCGGTGCAACTAATTAAAGAAGGAAGCCAATGAAGAAAATATAAGTCGATGGTGGTTCTTGATTGCTAGGAGGATGGGTGAAACGAGTAAATCAGAGGCCGTTTATCAGAAAATTTTCTGAATCCACTCATAAGAAATAATATGCACCAGGTATGCGTCTCAAGAAAATTTAGATACAAATTTGAAGCTTAATTTCCCTCGTTTTTTTTTTGAAATTCTCATTTGCTATCATTTTTTGATTTTAGTTCAAATTGTTGTGAAAATAGAAAAATAGTCTTATAAATTAGAAAAATAAAGAATAAGTTTTTCCTTGAAACAAAACAAAATCCAACCAACACAAGTACTATTCAGAACGTGAACTATATATGTGCATTATATATTTTCATTTATTGCAAAATTAGCGCAAGGAATTAATGTCCATAACGGGTTATTAGTTTGGCGCAAAGAAATACATATGCCGGGTTATAATTTTTATGCAAGAAATCTACATAACCAGTTTTTAGTTCTGCGCAAAAAATGTACATCACGAGTTATTTATTTAGCGCAAAAACTGTATAGAATGAGTTATTAATTTTGCGCAAGAAATGTACCGACGGTTTATTTTTTTGCGAATTAAAGACACGGTAAATATATTCTTCTATTTATTAATATTTATATAAAATAGGAATCAAGTCATTCAAAAGCAATGCACCCTATTAAAATGTTACGTCTAATATAGTGTTTTTATACAATGCAACATCCCGTGTTTATAATGTTAATGCATTTAACGAGTCCGACCCGTTAAAATCGTATATGGGTCGGGTCAGGAGTTTAATTTAGAAATAAAGTTTGGTCCATCATGTTCACAAAAAATACATTTGGTCCCCCCATGTTTACAAAATTAAACACTTAAACTCTCCTTCGTCAATTTTTGGTTATTACCAACGGAATCAACCGTGTGCTAGTCACTGCCTTGACTGACGACGTAACAAAATTAACGAAAATGGCCAAAAAATGTTGAATTGTTGAAATATGAGGGACTAAATGTGTTTTTTAATGAACATGGGAGATCAAATGTGAAATCAATGCAAACTTGAGGATGTAAACTGCAGTTTTCCCAAAATTGCACGACATTTCACATGTTCGAAAATAAAGGACTCATAGAAATAAAATTGAAACACAAAGGACTTGAAGCTAAATTTATTTTCTCTCATGCACGTTGTAAACTAGTTATAGTCCAATTTAGGGAGTAATGACATACTTGAGTCAGTTGATTTGATTCAGCATATATACATACTTTTTATTCAGAACATGAAATATATATATATATATATATATATATATATATATATATATATATATATATATATATATATATATATATATATAGCAAAATTAGCGCAAAAGATGTAATAACGAGTTATTAATTTTGCGCAAGAAATACATATGACGGGTTATAAATTTTGCGCAAGGAACATACTTAACGAGTTATTCGTTTTGCGCAAAAGAATGTAAGAAACAGATTATTAATTTAGCGCAAGAAATGTACACAAGAGGGTCATTAATTTATCACAAAACATGTATTAACGAGTTATTAATTTTGCGCAAGAAATATATATGACGGATTATAAATTTTGCGCAAGAAACATACTTAACGAGCTATTCGTTTTGCGGAAAAAAATGTAAAAAAAAAGATTATTAATTTAGCGCAAGAAATGTACATAAGGGAGTCATTAATTTATCGCAAAACATGTATGTAACGAGTTATTAATTTTGCGCAAGAAATATACTAATACGGATTCATTTTTGTAAATTAAAGACACAAAAAATATGTTATTTTTTACTTAATATTTTCACATATGAAATATACTAACAATGAATGTATTTTTCTACAGCTATATATTATGTACCAAAAGAAAATAAATAAAAAACCTATCTTTGCTTCAAACCCCTAAAAATGTCAAAAATAGAAAACTGCAAGTCTTGTCGTCGAAGAGCGAGTGCTTGGCCGATGCTATTGCCATGTTATGGCCGGAGGTAATAGGAGATGATGTGTCGGGGCTTCAATCGCAGGTAGAGCAAAGGTTTGGAGATGAAGAGAAGATGACGTAAAATCACTTTCCATGGTAATTCACAAATGACATCGGTTTTGAAGTAAGTATAACGCCTCTTGAAATAACACCGTAGTCGTCTTTTTGTGACGACAAACAAGTTAGAGAAGGCGTAGACCCTATATATGCCTACCTCTCGACTGCTTCAACCTCCCTCTCCTGTTTCGCAAGTTACTGCAGCAAATCAATCTCTAGAGGAATAGAATATGGACCGAGAAAGGATGCGAGACGATTCTGTGATGCCTTCTGGAGCTTCAAAGCAAAAAAAGGCGAAATTGGGTGGTGCAACTAATTAAAGAAGGAAGCCAATGAAAAAAATAGAAGTGGATGATGATTATTGGATGCTAGAAGGATGGGAAACGAGTCAACTAGAGGCCGTCTACGGGAACATTTTTTAGATACAATGATAAGAAATACTACGCACCATGTGTACGTGTCAAGTGCATTTAGATAAAAAATTGAAGCTCAATTTCTCTCGCTTTTATTTTTGAAATTTTAATTTGCTATCAATTTTTTTATTTAAATTCAAATTGTTGTGAAAATAAAAATAATAGTTTTATAAATTAGAAACATAAAGAATGAGTATTTAATTTTGCGCAAGAAATACGTATGCCGGGTTATAATTTTTACGCAAGAAATGTACATAACAAGTTATTAGTTTTGCGCAATAAAACTACATAACGGGTTATTAATTTAGCGCAAAAAATATATATAACAAGTTATTAATTTTGCGCAAGAAATGTACTAACATGTTATTTTTTTGCGAATCAAAGACACGGTAAATATGTTCTTATATTTATGTTGGCGTGCGTTTGAGTGGGTTGATTATACGCGTCAAGGCTACCCCCATATCCTGATCAATATTAGAAGACCAAAAAATATATTTATTAATGATATAGAGTTAGATGTTATACAAGCTAGTATTCTATGATATGTAAATGATAGAATGTTCGTACATGATCATGGTTGGACTCATTGTTGCCATGGATGATACTGATTAGGAAGAGGAGAATGCGGTTCTAGATTGGTACACAATGGCACGCGGTGATGATTTGTTACGGCATATTGGTTGTATATAGTATTATCAACGTTACATTTGTTTCTTTTTATATACATCCGAAAGAGTTGGTCTCTCTAACTGTTTATTTACACGATCAATAGGCAACTCATACCCCTGTAGTGGGATTGTCGGGTTATGTAACTTTACAATTGAATATTGATAAATGACTGTACGTATGGATGAGTTTACTGTACACGAGTGTAATTTTGCGTGCGTATATTCGAATCAATGTTCATGATATTTCTGGCTTCACCCCGTAGATGGTAACGTCCAAAGATCCAGTATGGTTGTAAATTCGGGTAACCAATTTTTCTCTATTAAACATATGACATTAATGTGGGAATATAAGATTTTGCACTGTACGAATAAACTGTGTACAGTACATGCCTGGCTTCCTTATAAACAAGGTTTTTGAGGGAGAATGATGTATTGATCAGCTGCATGCACTTGTAACGTCCAAAGATCCAGTATGGTTGTAAAATCGGGTAACCAATTTTTCTCTATTAAACATATGACATTAATGTGGGAATATAAGATTTTGTACTGTACGAATAAACTGTGTACAGTACATACCTGTCTTCCTTATAGATAAAGTTTTTTAAGGGAGAAGGATGTATTAATGAGCTGCATGCACTTGTAACATGAACGAACTGTTTTTCTGGCTGTGGAATATCTGTTGCCTGGAGACTTTGAACAAAATACTGAAATTGAAATGCATTTCTAATACGACGGCCCTTTTTTCTTATTTTCATGAGAAAATGTTTTCCTTGAAGTCGTTTGTTGATAATGTCAACCAGCGGAATTTCCTGTTCAATAATGCAATGATACATTTAATAGCAGCACATGCAGGTAGGGAAAAAAAGGGGCCAATGAATTTATTTGTTTAAAGGTAGTAAGTATATTGAAAACCTCATTATACTGCTCCATACATGCAACGGCGTTCTGTTCCGGTATATCTATTGCCTTCATTCCAAATGCAGTGACATCAAGATTGTCGTTGTCGTCAGAAATGCAAAGTTTATTTTTTTCCCCGTAAAATGCAAAGTGACAGATTCGTTGAAATATTGTACATGTAAAAAGTTATGAGATGACATAATAACCTTGGTGTAACTCTATTTGTAGTCAGAGTAAATAGCGTAGTGACATTTACTGCATCCTACGTAGAAACTTTTTTGTGTTGTATCAGTTATTTTGGCAGAAACTCTGACAACAAATTGTGAATGTCCAAAATTCATAATAGCCGAGTTTTTTTGGCATTTATTTTATTGGAACTCACTATATTTCATGCATTTCTTCCTTATAGCCGAGTGAATTGCTTTTTGCACCTCAAAATTGAAACTAATTTACATTTTGAAATCGCAAAATTTTAAAATTGACAAAGCTCACTC
Organism: Erythranthe guttata; assembly: GCF_056151865.1. Lineage (NCBI taxonomy): Eukaryota > Viridiplantae > Streptophyta > Magnoliopsida > Lamiales > Phrymaceae > Erythranthe > Erythranthe guttata. The sequence continues at coordinate 13,062,938 of NC_142538.1, read as the reverse complement.
ATAAATTATATACCTCATGGCAAAATGCACCCTACATAAATGTTTGGGAGACTTTAACCAAAACAATAATATAGCACGATATTTTAACTTTGAAAAAAAATGACATTCTTTTTAAATTTTTATTTCCTACTTTATATTTTTTAATTATTTTTTTGTATTAAGAATTTAAAAACATAATTGAAGATTTATTTATGTGTTTCATACTGCAGTAAAAAATATATAATTTAAAAAACTTCTTATTTTGATTCAATTGTAATATACAAAATAATTAGAAAATCTCAATTTTCAATAAAGTTACATAATATATTAGAAGAAATTAAACCAAAACATGTGGAACACTGTTCTTTTGAGGGAAAAAAAGACACAGCTGGTGAAAATTAAATAGATTAAAACAGAATAAGGCGTCACACAAAATTGTTTTTAGTGTTGAAAAATGACCTTTATATCCATTCTAATTTAAAAGTTTTAAATCCGTATGTAGAGTTGTCACAAAGTATTTCACCTTTTTAGAGATAATTAATTTCAAATTGTTTCATTGTTTTATAAATAATGCAGTTAATATATTCAGAATGATATAGAACCTTACTTTAATTAGAATGTATTTAGATTTTTAACCAACAGTTGAAAAGACAAATAGAGTATAGTAAGTAGATACATACTACAAATTATAAATAAATAAATAAATAATGTAATTTTTTTTTGAGTATTATATTTTCTTAGAATTATTTTTTAAAATTAAAAAGATAAAATATAATAATTTGTAATTTTAGTTTTAAATAATAAATAAATAAAATAAAATAATTATTTAATATTTTTTATCTATCTTACAAGTATAATAATAATAATAATAATAATAATAATAATAATAATAATAATAATAATAATAATAATAATAATAATAATAATAATAATAATAATAATAATAATAATAATAATAATAATAATAATAATAATAATAATAATAATAATAATAATAATAATAATAATAATAATAATAATAATAATAATAATAATAATAATAATAATAATAATAACAATAATAATAATAATAATAACAATAATCATAATAATAATCATAATAATAATCATAATAATCATAATAATAATAATAATCATAATAATAATAATAATCATAATAATAATCATAATAATAATCATAATAATAATAATAATAATAATAATAATCATAATAATAATCATAATAATAATCATAATAATAATAATAATAATAATAATAATAATAATAATAATAATAATAATAATAATAATAATAATAATAATAATAATAATAATAAAAATAATAATAATAATAATAATAATAATAATAATAATAATAATAATAATAATAATATTAATAATAATAATAATAATAATAATAATAATAATAATAATAATAATAATAATAATAATAATAATAATAATAATAATAATAATAATAATAATAATAATCATAATAATAATAATAATCATAATAATAATAATAATAACAATAATAATAATAATAATCATAATAATAATCATAATAATCATAATAATAATCATAATAATCATAATAATAATAATAATCATAATAATAATCATAATACTAATAATCATAATAATAATCATAATAATAATAATAATCATAATAATAATAATAATAATAATAATAATAATAATAATAATAATAATAATAATAATAATAATAATAATAATAATAATAATAATAATAATAATAATAATAATAATAATAATAATAATAATAATAATAATAATCATAATAATCATCATAATAATCATAATAATAATCATAATAATAATAATAATAATAATAGTAATAATAATAATAATAATAATAATAATAATAATAATAATAATAATAATAATAATAATAATAATAATAATAATAATAATAATAATAATAATAATAATAATAATAATAATAATAATAATAATAATAATAATAATAATAATAATAATAATAATAATAATAATAATAATAATAATAATAATAATAATAATAATAATAATAATAAAGTATGAAATAAAAGCTATAGTATACAATCAAACATTAAAAATCCTTCAAAAGTTAAACTATCGCGAAATACTTAAGTTTGGTTAAAATCTCACAATAATTTAATGTAGGCTGCAGTTTGCCAATGCGAAATATCACTTGAGGGCGGACTTTGCAATATTTGAAATATTAGGATGCAAGTCGCCAATTATAGTCAATTTTGAGTGCGAAATGCAATTCACAATTCCCCACTCTCAATTTTACTATCTTTATTTATTTATTTTTTATTTTTTTTATTGAAATTGTTATTGATATTGTTGGTTTTTTCATTTCTTTGTCCGTGGCCAATTTTCATTATTCGTTAATTCATTTATCTTGAATAATAATTATAATTTGTTGGACGCTTGCAAACTTAGTTTTATTGACGTATCAGTCTAACCATGTATGTATTACCTGTGTAAACGACAATAATGAAGATATTTTTTTTTCTCCAAATGCATTATTATTTGTCCATTAATTTAGTTTAAGGTGCATCACTGGCTGATTTTTATTTTTTTTTTCACTCGTTGAGTATGAAATACATTTGTTTATTGACAATGACATATGAATTTCCTACGAGCTCATTGAAATTTAATCTTCGCTAATTAGAGTCATTGTTGGGTGCAAAACACAATCCTTCTTTCACAATTCTCCACTCTCAATTTTATTAATATTTTTATTGAAATAGTTATTGATGTTGTTGGGTTTTTTTTATTTCTTTACCTCTGGCCAATTTTCATTAGTTGTTAATTCATTTATCTAGACGAATATGGAATTTGTTGGATGCTTGTAGATTTTGTTTTATCACTTTGATATAGTCTACAATGCATCATTAGTGTAAAAGACGAATAATGAAGATATTTTTTTTCCCAAATGCAATATTATTTGTCCATTTCTTTAGTTTTTGGTGCATTAGTGTTTCATCTCTTTTTTATTTTCACTTGTTGTGTATGAAATAAGTTAGTCTATGGGCTATGATAAGTGGATTTCCTACGAGCTCATAGTAATTAAATATTTTCGAGCGATATTCCATATCAAGATGTCACTCGAATATATCCATATTCTATAATACAAGTTTAATAAATTTAAATAATATAGTTCATAATTAAAATTTAATAAATATAAATTTGATTCCATAATATTTATTTAAATTTATTAATAAATATTAATAAATAATAAATAGTATTCAAGTTATAAATGTTTACTACATCATAAATAAAAATAAATTGAATAATAAAATACCGAATATTTTCTGAGTTTCATATGTTTGTAGTATTTTTGTTCTCTTTACTCTTTTAAGTTACTATATATATATATATATATTACAATTATCGAGAAAGAAAATTAGTTTTATCTAAACGATTAAAATATTAACATATGATATTAACATTATAAATAATAGTATTAATTATACCGGCCCCAGGTATGAGAACTAAACAAAAATGAATAACATTGAATCTTGATTATTTTAAATTAATATATTCAAACAAAATAAAAATGAAATTACATTCTATCTTGTATTAAAGAAATTGAAAATGAAAGTACATTCTATTTTGTAAAAAAATATTTTTATTTTTTGTTTGGCTAGAAAGTCAAAAATGAAATAATTCTGAATGTGGATTGTATTTTCAATTAATATATAACAAAAATGGTAAATGAAATTACATTCTGTCTTAAATAAAATATTTGTTTTATTTTTTATTTGGCTTAAAAGTGCAAAAATAAAAATTGTAATTAGTTAAACTTCGAGTTAATCATGAATCCATACGTATTATTAAGTGCTACATAATTTATATTATGATGATTAATTTTTAGTAAATAAAATTTTCGTATTAATAAAATGACTAAATTAAATGAACTTCTTTAATGTTTTCTTTGTAGAGAATGATAAATGTAATTTGATCTATATACTATTTAAATTGTTAATTACTCAATTGACCATAGTCACTTAATGTTACAATTGAGTAACATAGGGGTATAATAAGCACTGTATAAAAGAGAATAAACCACCACTCTATTCATTATTTTTTAGATAAAAAAATATAGTATAGAATAAACCTTTGAAAGAACTTTTAACTATGTTGAATTATAATATGCGGCAAAAAGCTGTTATGGAGCAAAGGTATAGGTATATTACAACAGCGTAACGTACATCCGCAATTGAAAAAGACGATAAACATAAGATATAATGACAGTGAATATTTAAATTTCTGATGTAATTACATAAGATATAGATAGTATTTCATTTATTTGTATGTATGAAATATGTTTGGCAGTGTGGAAGCAAAATCATGATAGATAAATAATGAGCATATTTATCCCTTCGATCAAAGACATTCGTAGATGTATATGGCCATGTAGTACAAAATACTATAAAATAAGAATTCTTCACCAAGAAGATGGATTGTAAAAAGATGTATGACCTCAATAAATACATGTCTCGAACAATACTTTAAGCAACAGTACTTTAAGCTGGCACATATTTCTATGGTTGCGCTAAAAAATATACACATACAATATATTAAATTATTCTAAAAATGTATCGGACTTAATATTTTGGGAATTCATGGCATCGTTTTATATTAATTTTTAGAGTTATTGATAAAAAAAAATTCAAAAATATGTAAATATTCATAAATTTTATTTCAAATAATACAAGTTTTCACCATTTTATTTTATATTTTTATATTAATTATGGAGAAGGAAACAAAAAAATTAAAGATTAAAATAAATATTTGCAAAATCTTTAGAGGGACCAAAAGTAATATTCAATTAAATACAGTGCCAAAATACCTAATTTGTTTTTTTTTTAATCTTGGGGGTCAACAGCCCCCAAGCCCCTTGTAAGTTCCGTGTGTGTATATATATATATATATATATATATATATATATATATATATATATATATATATATATATATATATATATATATATATATATATATATATATATATGGGTAGATAGATAGGTAGATAGATACTTCAATCGAAGAAGACAAAATTACAATTGGAGTATCTTGTTAGAGTACGTGACCAACAAGCCAACTTGTGGCTGTGGTCTTTCTCTTTGTCCTTGTAATAAAACAATCGTTTTTCGTTCGTAATAATAAAATATTTCATTTGGCATTCTATATCTCTTATCCCATGCAAGCAGCATAGATATAGTCCTAACGAGTTACTCTATTACTGTGAGTTGATCTAGTAGAATCGTGAGATAACTCAGCAATGTAATGTAACTGTTAAACCTTGTTCCTAGTCGATGGGTTACGCCAATAATGAGGATACCGGCCTTTCCCTTTTGAGACTAGCACTTAGTGTATGTGTACTGCGTCTCATCAGTCCTCGATGTTGTGACATCGGCATACTTGAGTGGGTGCTCATACTGGATGAGTTCACTGAACTCCCTCGCCCTAGAAATCTATAAGTGGTTCTCATTCATCGAGTAATAGGTTTCTAAGATATAGTTGTATACCATTAGTCCTTAAGACCCAGACATCACCGTGACTTCACTAGAGGACCGATTGTATCGTGACCTGTCCCTGAGTCCCACAGCGGACCACTCCAAGGGCCAACGTTCGTGCAATCCGAAATCTAGTGTGAAGTCTGTGCATTGTAGTAGGGGATTCGAGCGTTTGAGTAGTCATGGATGTCCTGTGTGTTCTGACGGTTTATAATCCAAGGAATCTTTGGCCAGAGTTGATAGTGGGGTGATTAGGGAAATGTGTTTCCCTAAGTCACGCACGAACGGATTTATAATACCTAGAACGTTCGCACGGTTATTGAACTTTATAAGAGGTCTCGGTGAACCAATGCCTCTAGTTCAATCGGGACATGTGCTGCGAAGGGATCGTACTGTACGCTAACTATATCATAAGGTTCTTGCAGGCACTTCACTTGTATCTAGGGAATCATGATGCGTAGTTGCTAGACGTCAATCTTGATTCGTTGGGCACCGATTTGATCGGCGATTAAGTAAAATGAGTTTTACTCTAATCGGGACTCTTGGGAGGAGTTCGTATAAGAACAATGTGTTGTTCGAATCACAAAGAGTTGTGAGCCCACGGCTAGCATACACCTGAACATTGAGGGTCACACTTCTCGTGTAATACGGATCCTTGATAACAATGAGCATAGGTTAAAATGTTAATCTTTGCAAAGTTGGAGGTCAATATGATTGAGTCCAAGATTCGTGATTGTGGATTACGAGTCGGAATAAACGTAGAGAAAGAGAGACATGCGGAATTTAGTGAACTTTCTAAATTGGGAAGTTTCCCGGTTTAGCAGGTCCACTGAAGTCGAAGTTTCCATTTTTGGAAATTGGAAATTTCGAAGAGGCACTCGTATCGACGAGGACTTTGAGCTCGTCACAAATATAATTTTATTATAATTTTGTGAACGATCATTTGTTAGAAACGAGGCCAACGAGGGAATGGCTTAATGCATCAGTGGGTCAAGCCCAATGACTTAAACCCACAAGGGTTGAGAACCCTAGTATAAATAGACCTCAAACAAGAGTTTGAGATCAGATTTTTTACTCCAAAAACCCTAGCCGTCAAACCCTAGCCGCCCAAGCCTCTCGGCCGCCGCTGCCCCGCCGCACCGGCGCCGTCCGCCGACCGGAAACCGCCGGTTTTCCCTCTTATTTCTCTCTCGTGTTTCCCTTTTTATCTAACCCTTTGTATCTAGTGCTAGGGGGAGATCGGTTTATTCGAGGTGAAACCTGATTGGAGAGGAGCTGCTGGCCCAAAGGAATCACCACACCGCCGCTGCACCGCCGCACGCGCCGCTGCACCGCCCACGCGCCGCCGTCGCCTCACCGTCGGACCAGCTGCCGTTTGGTGGTATTCTTGCAGCCCCTAGGAGTGGTATAACGCAGCTTGTACGGGTTTGAGTTCGATTTCGATTCGTTGAAAGCTCACGCTACAAGAGGTAATTAAATCGAAACTTTCGTAAATTTAATTCGAACATGTTTGTATGAATTTTAATTTACGAGCATGTGCGATATGTGATTGCGTGTTTCGATTTTGTAATATGATGAACAAGCATGTTTTATATTTTTCGGTTTTACATGTTTTTAATAAAATCGATAATTACCATATGTAAGGCGGAAGCGTTAAGGTACGTTGACTATGTGATTAGTTTATGCATGTAATCGAAACTAGTTCGATCTAAAATTTTTAAATTCCGCTGCGTATACATGCACGATCCCCAACAGTGGTATCAGAGCCACGGGTTAATCGTTTATTTGTCAACGTGTTTATCGCTTTCGAAACCATGCTTCGATTTGTTGAATTGTTGAATTTTTGGTATTATCAAATTGGGTGGTTTAATATTAATTAAATGTTTTGAATATTTCAGAAAATAAAAAAAAAATTAATTTAAAAACTCGGACATTTTTGCTGCTGATTTTTGTCGGTTTTCAGCTGGCCGAACTGGTCCGGTCGGACCGGTCTGACTGGTCCGGTCAGCACACAAAAAAAATAAATTATTTTATTTATTTTCTGATATTAATATTAAAAATAATTGATTTTTAATTTTTGAAATTATTTATCAATTAAACCCAATTAGATAATTGATCCATTAATTTAATTTGAATTCAAAGAATAGTGTTGGATTAATTATTTAACTTAATCGTTAAATTAGTTTAATTAATGGAACACAAATTAAATGGCAAATAATTAGTGGACTTCATTCTTATTTGATTGATTTATGAATGAAGGGAGTCCGTTAATTATATTTGCAATTAATCGTATTAATTAATTAATTCATGAGATTGTTATTAAGTACGATGATGATCGTATGTCTCTCTTAGGATCAATATGCGTTTCCACATACCTAGAGAACATAGTTGTAGGAATCACAAACGATCATAACCTAATACTTCCGATGAGCTAATAAGATTTAATAAATATAATCCCTCATTCTTAATCAAGAATAATTATCAAGCTATAAAGAAAAACCAAATTGTTGAAATTTTTCTTTCCTTCTACCAACAATTAGATTATGTGTAGCCTCTCATAATAGTCCAGTAAGCCGTGTTAGCGGGGAGTGCTATTATGGGATAAGCTGTAGTTTAATTGACATTAGATGGAGATACAGTCATAGATAAAATTCTATTAGATTAATGTGGTCGGCTAGATTAACTAGGGATTGCATTGGTTTGATATAATTGGATCTATGACATCTCGTATTGGTAGGCTAGACTTGACACACGAAGATTATGATATTCACTAGATTAACTTAGGTCATTATCAAGTGTGAGGTAAATCAAACTTTAGGGTCACATAGTGATGTGATTGATAGTACTCTACCTTTAGGCTTATGTAATCGGGATAGATTAACTACGGGTTACATTAGCGCCATTGGACCTAAAGCCCATTAAAGAAAAATAAGTTTTCTCGATTGTCTGCTAGAGGGTGGTGGAATTCGATAAAATTAGTGGGAGAACAATTAAAACATAAAAGTCCAAAATTTTAATTGTAACGATTATTACGAAATAAACTCTAATTATTGTCTTCTTAAAATTTTCTCAGCAACAATGTCCAAACATCCCCTTTCCTCTATCCTCGACCAAAACAAACTCACCGGTCCAAACTATTTGGATTGGCTTCGCAATCTGAAACTTGTACTCCAAGTCGAGGAGCGTCTCTATGTGCTCAATGAACGTCCCCCCGCTGCTCTTCCTGCGACTGCTACTGCTGACGAGACTGCCACTTTCGAGGCATGGAAGAAGGACGACCTCCATGCGAGGTGCTACATGCTAGCATCCATGGTGCCAGAGCTCGCGAGGAAGTATGAGTCTCACGTGCATGCTTATGATATCAAGCATCATCTTGAAAGCATGTATAGTGAGAATACTAGGGCATCGAGGTACTCAGCTACCAAGGAGTTGATCACCATGAGGCTGCGTGAAGGGGCTTCGGTCCACGAGCACGGTCTCAAGATGATCACTCTCCTTGAGAAGTTGGTGAGCCTTGATGTCACCCTCCCGGCCGAGCTCTCGGTGGATTTGATCCCTTCCTAGTTCTTATGAATCGTTCATAGTGAACTTCAACATGAACAAGCTCGATCCACCATTGGATGAGTTGTTGAACATGTTGGTCAGCTATGAGTCCACGATCAAGAAGGAGAAATCTGTTCTCCTAGTTGCTCCTTCTGCGAAGAAAGGTTCTTTCCAGAAAAAAAGGAAAGAAAGGAGTTTCAGCCCGAGCAAGAAACTTGAGAAGGGCGAGTCGAGCGGAGTGAAGAATGACAAGGTCACCAAGCAAGTTGATGACGCTTGCCATCATTGTGGAAATAAGGGCCATTGGCGACGCAACTGCAAGGCTTACCTCGATCAGAAACGTTCTGAAAAGGGTACGCATTTAGTTGAAGTTAATTTGTCCGTTAAATCTTCTTCTTGGGTATTGGATACTGGTTGTGGCTCACATCTTTGTAATGATTTGCAGCTGATGACAAGAAGTAGGAGGCTTAATGTGGGTGAGACCTACCTAAGAATGGGCAACGGAGCAAGGGTTGCTGCTGAATCCATTGGGACGATTTATCTTTCTGTTTTGGATTCTAGTTTTTCCATTGTTTTGAACAATTGTTTATTTGTTCCGTCACTTATTCGAAACCTTATTTCTATTCCTGTTTTGGATAATAAAGGTTTTACTTTTGTTTTTGGAAATTCGATTTGCATTATACAAAAGGATCAAAATATGATTTGTAAGGGACAACTTATAAACAACTTATATGAACTAAATCTAAGTGAAATATCAATTAACGTTATATCAGCAAAACGAAAAGATATAAGTCTTAACCCCGCACAACTTTGGCACGCTCGACTGGGTCATATTTCCTTGAGAAGGATGAACGAATTTGTAAGTGAAGGATTGTTCTCCTTGGAGGACGTAAAATCACTTCAAACTTGTGTATCCTGCCTTAAAGGAAAAATGACCAAAACTCCCTTCAAAGGAAAGATGGAACGAGCCGAGGGTCTTTTGGATTTGATCCATTCAGACGTGTGTGGTCCAGTAAGCGTTAGTGCTAGGGGTGGTTTTAACTACTTCGTTACCTTTACCGACGATTATTCTAGGTATGGTTTCGTGTACTTAATGAAGTATAAGTCTGAAACTTTTGAAAAGTTCAAAGATTTTAGACACCAAGTAGAAAACCAACTCGGTAGACGTATTAAGAAACTACGACCCGATCGTGGTGGCGAATACTTAAATACTGAGTTTATAGACTATCTCAGAGAGAATGGGATTCTGTCTCAATGGACTCCTCCTGGAACTCCTCAACTTAATGGAGTTTCCGAACGTCAGAATCGAACACTGTTAGACATGGTTCGATCTATGATGGGGTTCACCGAACTACCGGCATACCTGTGGGGTCATGCACTCCTAACTGCCGTGTATTTGCTGAATAGGGTTAATACCTAAGCAGTTAACTCCACACCTTATGAACTTTGGCACTCCAGGAAACCCACGTTTAAACATATTAGGATATGGGGTTGTCCTAATATGTTAGGACATGGGGTTGTCCTATTACGTGAAGCGGCTAGTGGGAGATAAGTTGGATAGAAAATCCGACTTATGCTATTTTGTGGGGTATCCCAAGGATTCCATGGGATACGAATTCTACTATGTTTCCGAGGCAAAGGTGTTCGTCTCGAGAAATGCCGTGTTCCTTGAGAAGGAATTTCTATTGAATAGAAAGGGTAGTGTAGTTGATCTCGAAGAAGTTCGAGAACCACAATCTGAAGTTCAAGCACAACAATCAGATAATGAACCAATTCAACAAACCACTAATATACCTCCTGAACCGTTGCTGCGTAGATCCGAAAGAGTTCGGAGAGCGCCCGATAGGTTATTCCTCGTTGATGAAGTTGACCAAGGATGTGATCCTAGAACTTTCAACGAAGCTGTATCGGATACAGACAAGGGACATTGGCTTAATGCCATGAAATCCGAAATGGACTCTATGTACTCCAACAAGGTATGGACCTTGGTAGATCCACCCGAGGGAATCATTCCCATAGGCTGCAACTGGATCTATAAGAAGAAAATTGGAGTAGATGGAAAGGTATCGACCTACAAGGCTAGATTGGTAGCGAAGGGTTATACTCAAAAGCAAGGAGTTGACTATGAGGAAACCTTCTCTCCAGATGCTATGCTTAAGTCCATTAGGATTTTGCTGGCCATCTCTGCGTGGTATGACTACGAGATATGGCAAATGGATGTGAAGACCGCTTTCCTTAATGGGGACATTGAGGAAGAAATTTACATGGCGCAGCCGGAAGGCTTCATATCTTCTGGAGATGAGCAAAATGTTTGCAAACTCCAGCGATCCATTTATGGATTGAAACAAGCATCCCGTAGTTGGAACAAAAGGTTCGACACAACTATCAAAGAGTTTGAATTTGTGAAAAACCCGGAGAAACCTTGTGTCTACAAGAAGGTTAATGGGAGTGCAGTGACTTTCCTTGTACTTTATGTTGGACATACTACTCATTGGGAATGATGTAGGGATGTTACAGTCAACTAAAGTATGGTTATCCACACATTTCTCGATGAAGGATTTGGGAGAAGCATCCTACGTATTCGGAATACGGATCTATAGAGATAGATCGAGGAGATTACTTGGCTTGTCCCAATCCATGTACATAGACACCGTTCTTAAACGGTTTAGCATGGAAGAATCCAAGAAGAGATTCTTGCCAATGTCCCATGGGGTTCGTCTCTCGAAATCCATGCGTCCTCAAACGCAAATGGAAATCGAGGAGATGAAAAGGACACCTTATGCATCCGCTATAGGAAGCATAATGTATGGCATGCTGTGTACACGACCTGATATTGCGTATGCTGTGAGCGTCACAAGCAGATATCAGTCCGACCCCGGCCCAACCCATTGGAAGGCTGTGAAGGACATTCTCAAGTACTTGCGAAGAACTCGAGATTTGTTTTTGGTCTATGGGGATACCGAGTTGAAATCAGAAGGCTTCACGGATTCTATTTTTCAATCGGACGTGGATGACTCAAAGTCAAACTCGGGGTATATATTCAAAGTCAACGGCCGTGTGTTGGAAGAGTTCCAAACAAGACACGACGGCTGATTCCAACACCGAGGCTGAATATATTGCAGCATCAGATGCTTCAAAGGAAGGGTCATGGATTGGGAAATTCATCCAAGAGTTGGGTGTATTTCCGAACGCTAGCGATCCAGTACGGCTGTACTGCGATAACAACGGAACCGTAGCGCAAGCTAAGGAACCAAGAGCTCATCAGAAGTCAAAGCACGTGTTGAGAAAATACCATGTGATCCGAGAGATCATAGAGAGATGTGAAGTCAAGCTAGACAGAGTCACCTCGGAGGACAATGTTGTAGATCCCTTCACCAAGCCATTGTCAGGATCAGTCCACGAGAAACATCGAGAGTCGATGGGACTTAGATTTATGAGTAGTTGGCTTTAGGTCAAGTGGGAGATTGTTAGAGTAGGTGACCAACAAGCCAACTTGTGGCTGTGGTCTTTCTCTTTGTCCTTGTAATAAAACAATCGTTTTTCATTCGTAATAATAAAATATTTCATTTGGCATTCTATATCTCTTATCCCATGCAAGCAGCATAGATATAGTCCTAACGAGTTACTCTATTACTGTGAGTTGATCTTGTAGAATCGTGAGATAACTCAGCAATGTAATGTACCTGTTAAACCTTGTCCCTAGTCGATGGATTACGCCAATAATGAGGATACCGACCTTTCCCTTTTGAGACTAGCACTTAGTGTATGTATACTGCGTCTCATCAGTCCTCGATATTGTGACATCGGCATACTTGAGTGGGTGCTCATACTGGAAGAGTTCACTGAACTCCCTCGCTCTAGAAATCTATAAGTGGTTCTCATTCATCGAGTAATAGGTTTCTAAGATATAGTTGTACACCATTAGTCCTTAAGACCCAGACATCACCGTGACTTCACTAGAGGACCGATTTTATCGTGACCTGTCCCTGAGTCCCACAGGGGCCACTCCAAGGGCCAACGTTCGTGCAATCCGAAATCTAGTGTGAAGTCTGTGCATTGTAGTAGGGGATTCGAGCGCTTGAGTAGTCATGGATGTCCTGTGTGTTCTGACGGTTTATAATCCAAGGAACCTCTGGCAAGAGTTGATAGTAGGGTGATTAGGGAAATGTGTTTCCCTAAGTCACACACGAACGGATTTATAATACCTAGAACGTTCGCACGGTTATTGGACTTTATAAGAGGTCTCGGTGAACCAATGCCTCTAGTTCAATCGGGACATGTGCTGCGAAGGGATCGTACTGTACGCTAACTATATCATAAGGTTCTTGCAGGCACTTCACTTGTATCTAGGGAATCATGATGCGTAGTTGCTAGACGCCAATCTTGATTCGTTGGGCACCGATTTGATCGGCGATTAAGTAAAATGAGTTTTACTCTAATCGGGACTCTTGGGAGGAGTTCGTATAAGAACAATGTGTTGTTCGAATCACAAAGAGTTGTGAGCCCACGGCTAGCATACACCTGAACCATTGAGGGTCACACTTCTAGTGTAATACAGATCCTTGATAACAATGAGCATAGGTTAAAATGTTAATCTTTGCAAAGTTGGAGGTCAATATGATTGAGTCCAAGATTCGTGATTGTGGATTACGAGTCGGAATAAACGTACAGAAAGAGAGACATGCGGAATTCTTGCAGCCCCTAGGAGTGGTATAACGCAGCTTGTACGGGTTTGAGTTCGATTTCGATTCGTCGAAATCTCACGCTACAAGAGGTAATTAAATCGAAACTTTCGTAAATTTAATTTGAACATGTTTGTATGAATTTTAATATACGAGTATGTGCGATATGTGATTGCGTGTTTCGATTTTGTAATATGATGAACAAGCATGTTTTATATTTTTCGGTTTTACATGTTTTTAATAAAATCGATAATTACCATATGTATGGCGGAAGCGTTAAGGTACGTTGACTATGTGATTAGTTTATGCATGTAATCGAAACTAGTTCGATCTAAAATTTTTAAATTCCGCTGCGTATACATGCACGATCCCCAACATATCTATCGTGCCGTTCGATCCCATTGAATCTTTGAGGAAACTGCACATAGCATATTTTCTTTCCCCGAAGAAAAGGCCAATCATGAGATACATAGCTTCTCTCATAGCGTTGCTGTTGTTTATGTAGTGATGACAATCCACATTGAGAAGATAAGGAACATTCCACAGTACAGGTGAAACCCTATTAAAAAAAAACACATAGTTGAGGCTATTTTAGTCATTGTGGTTTTTTCAGTTCGCACTTTTTTATATTTGGGTCCATTAGATATAACCCCCTTAGACATTAAAAAAATAGGGGTAGACCCAAACATAAATTTGCCATTTTGATAAAAACCCAAACTTTTCTAAATTACATAAGTACCCTCAATCAAATCCCACAAATCCCGTTACTTTACCTTTTAAAATAATATCAAATCCCTCCCTATTTCCCGTTAAAACACTATCCCCACAAACCCACTACCAAAAATCTGTAAACCTCCCAAAACCAGAAATTTATATGGCGTGGATCGACGATTTTCTGCACTCCGACCAAGCCGCCGTAGGTACGTCGTCGCCACTCGCTGAATCGCTATCATCAATCGATATGTTGATATATTTTGGCTAAATCGACCGCCGCCACCTCCGTCACCGTTGTCGCCGGTGGCCAACGACGATAACAACGATATTGGCCATAAGCAACACCTCCACCACCGCCTAGTCCTCCACCACCACCACATCTGACCACCTCCACCTCCAAGACCGCAAAAAACGACCAAGACCTACACCGCTCCCGCCTCCAAGGTCGTAACAATCAATTTAGGAGTGATATCGTCGTTGGCCACGGTCGCCGCCGCCGTCACTGCTCCAATCTAGGGTCACTCAAATCTAGGATTACTAAAATCTAGGGTTTTGATAATTCTTCGGCCCATAGTTGATTAACGAGATGCATAGTCGAATTACATCTGTACTAATAGACTATCTCATATCATTTAATAGACTATCCCACTGATATAATTTGACTATGGATCTTGTTAATCGACTATGGGCCGAAAAATTATCAAAACCCTAGATTTGAGAAGTGACGGCGACGGATTTGTGTTTTATAATTAATAGACTATCTCATATCATTTAATAGACTATCCAATATATCTAATTCGACAATGGGTTTAGTTATTTGACTATTGGGCCGAAGAATCAACAAAATCCTAGATCTGATAAGTGATGGAGGCGGATTTGTGTTTTAATATTGTTAGACTACCCCATATCATGTAATAGACTATCTCATTGATCTAATTCGACTATGGATCTCGTTAATCGACTATGGATCCCGTATTATTCAACCACATAGTATATTAATAATTTCAATATAGTACATTAATCTGCTATGATAGTATATTACGGTTATAGTAGTGATATGAAATTGTGTTACAAACAATATACCACTGAAATGACAAGAACATTGAGAATAAAACCAACGTAAAGTAATTCCAACATAACCAATAAAATAGTACATTAATAATCTCATAATTTCAATCTAGGGTTTTGATAAAATACTTAAAATACATCATAACACAATCAAACCAATATGTCGAGTTAAAAACTCTAGTACATTAATAATCTCATAATAGTATAATAAAATGATAATGGTAGTATCATACGGTATTCATAATATAGTATGAATACTATATTAATTAATAGTATACTACTGTATTACAACGGTTTAACACTTAACCGAAGTTACCGAGCCATTACATGTAAACACGACATTAATTAAACATATCAAATCTTAGGGTGGTTTGGAAAATAACAACCATCGGAATCATTTGAATTCATTTAGTTTATGTCCTCATTGCTATCATCAGGAATGCAGTCGACTTCTTCTTCGAACAACTGGACAAAGCCTGCATTCAATGCCTCACTTCCAGTGGCATCAACGGCTCCAACTAGTTCACCCCCACCCCATATTCCATCATCATCAGAAATAACAACTTCAGCATCATATGAACCTAAAATCATGAAACGAACTTAAAAATGCTGAATACTAAAAATGATTAAATAGACTGCAAATACATTTGAATGACAATAAATTAACATCATCAAAAATAAACTTGAAAATGCATAATCCATACAATCAGTTGAAAAAGACTACGAAAATGTATTTCAATGTACTACCGAGGACACTAAAATCAACTTTTATAAACAAATAAACCAACTATCACTCGATTATTGCGTAAACCAACTACGACACTCATATAAAATAACTCTGGTCCGACTGCGTGAACCATCCTCTGCCAACTCTGTGAATCCTCTTCCAAACAAACATCATCAGCCAAAATAAGGATGTATATGTGACGACGTAATTTTTTTAAGAAACGATCTACTTTACTACCAATATAATCAACGTATCAACACAAATCTTAAAAACGAATACAGCGAAAAAACAACGAAATAAAAACGAAAAAATACAGCGAAAAATAAAAACGAAAAAAAAAACCGAAAAAAAACTAAAAAAAAAACACATTCATACCTGCTTAACGACGGACAACAATGGACGCTCAAATCCGAACCTATTTCCATGCCGGTTAAAAAATGATGAAAAACGATGAAATGCTGGATAAATTCTTCAAAACCGGTTCAAATCCGAACCCGATTGAAAACGATCCAGCTCATTGAAAAACGATGGAAAACGATGAAAAACGATGAACGCTCAAATCCAAACCTATCTTCAAATCCGATGGAAAACGATGAAACGCTGGATAAATTCTTCAAAACCGGTTGTACAAGATTTGATAGAAACCGCCAATATACTCACGTAATTTTATTCCGTGATTTTAGGCAACGTATCAGCAATCTCATATCACGTAGTTAAGGAAGTAAATACCGTTCAAAAATAAAACAAAATAAAAAAGGGGTATTAAAGGGAAATTACATAATATATTTTGCCAAGTTGGCAAATTTAGTTGTCTCTCAAAAAGGGAAAAATTAATTGGATCTACCTCATTAGAAAATATAAACAAGGGGGTTATCCCTAATAAACCCTTTATACTTATGTATATGTTTAAAATACTGAAAAGTAAGATTAACCAGAGAATTCATGGCCCCTACTTTCCTATGATGCTCGAAACCTGGTATTTTATTCTCGGGACACGTAAACCAAACGAGGAAGCTCATTCCCTTCAATATCACGAACACCATCGTGACCAAGTGATACCTGTTCGAATAGCTACTCAGTAAATAAAAAAGATGACATTAAACTCAATAAAAAGAGAAATCACAGTCACACATTTCGGGTTAGAAATGGGAACAAAAATTTCAAACCCCGTCGATTTTGATCCGAAAATTCAAATTTTCTTCCCAAATTCTGATTTTTCTTGAAAATGAATCAGAATGCTTATTAGATTCCAGTTTTTCGAATCAATTTTAATGTTTGAAAATATTTCCGAAAATTCCAAATATTGTGTATTTTTGTATTATTGGTGATGCAAAAAGTGGAACTTTGAATAACGCCGATTCCAATTAAAAGATATTGCTTTTTGAGCAATTTTTTATCCAATTTCTGAAACTCAAATATCTGGATTTTACAATTTTATTTCGATCCAAATTGGAATTTTTCAGTTCGGGAAACAAATTGAAATTTTCGCGAAAGTGATAATACGGACCCAATCCGTCCAAATTTCCACCCCTGCCCACATCAAATAAGGAGAAAAAAATATAAGAATATATTAAGTAAGACAAAACAACCGGATTATTATAATATATATCCATTGCTTCTGGACTAAGTTTGATTGCTATGTGTCATCTTCTCCTTTTACTTATTTTATTGGCTAGCATGAGGAAGCTTGTTTCCAATCTGTATAAATATGTGTACATCGTGAATGAATAATAATATATAGACTTCCATTCTCTCAATTCTTGTCATCTTCAAAGGTTTTCTTAAGTTTAGTAAAAGTTCTTTTCGTCAGTTTATATTACAAAATATTTTAATATTTTCTATTCCAGTAATATTCATGAGTTATATGATTATAATAGAGGGTTTATTCTATAACACATTATCAGTACGAGGTTTTGCTTGATAGAGATTTGCTATTTTCGTATTTTTCTTTTTATTTTATTTTACGAAAATCCAGATTCTCAATCTATTGTCGAAAAGACAAATGATAATGAAAAGCAAATACTTCGGTATTTTATACGCTATCATTTCTTAAAGGATATGATGCATTCGTGTATATACACATATATAGTTTATATACTTGCTGAATTGCTGCTTAAATATAACTCTGAGCCTAAGCTCGTTGAGACAAGAAAGCCGATTTAGAGGCTAATAGTTAATATAACTTCGAGTCTGAAGCTCATTGAGTCAAGACGTGGTAATATCTGTCAAAATTAAAGCCGATTTAAAGGCCAAATATCTGAAAATAACTCCGAGCCTGAAGCACGTAGAGTCACTAGACAAGGTAAAACCTGTCAAGAGCAAACTTAGAGGTTGTTAATCAGAAGTCCAAATTTAAGGGTTTTGGATTATTTTGTACGCACTATATATAAATCTCTCTTGCAAGATGTAATTCCCAAGATTGAGTTGCTCGCGTAGTTTTACGTGAACAGAGAGCGTTTGCTCGCGTAGAATTACACGAGTATCATTATTTTTTTATTTTTTATTTTAAATTCCATTTTATGGTTTCAACTTAATAAATATATTAAACCGGGTAATATTTGAGCACATCATGAATAGAAAACTAAGTAATTTTTCAACACAATCGAAATAGAAAATCGAGTAATTCTTCAACACAATCAAAATAGAAAATCGAGTAACCATCATCCTAATACTGAACTAATGGAAATGGAAACAATAGTAATAATATTAAAAGAGTCATAACCATTCTACTGTCTAACCCTCGATCCCCTACCCCTCCCGGGTACAAGATGGAGATACTGGGCATGGGGCATCATCAAATCAAGTCATTGTGGTTGTATTGCCGTCGCCTTCCTTATAAGATCGGATGCAAGAACTCCCTGATCTCCAATACGATCCGGATCATCCAGATTGTTCGACTTCCCACCCAAAACTTTCATCAAACTCTTACTTTTTCCCGAAACTTGACTTATTTAACTTTTCCTTCTACCTCCGGCCATCTATAATTTAACATAAAAACTGAACTAATATTTACTTAAAAAAAAAAAATTAAAGTTGCTCGTGTGAAAACACGCGAACAGATCAATTTTCATCGTGTGCAGGCACGCGAGGACAATAGATCTGCTCACGTGTGCTCACCCGAGCAACAAAAAAAAAGGTAAACTAAATGGAGCTCGTGTGATTTTAGGCGAGCTCGATGAACTTAGCTCGTGTGGTTTGACACGAGCACAACCCCCTTGTTGGCATAATAACATACGACCTCCATTATTTTTTAATACTTTTCAATCAAAACATGCGTATTTTCAAAAAAAAGAAAAACAAAAAACAAAAATTACATTCATCTACTCACGTGATTCTACACGAGTAATTCCATTGTACTCGTGTAGAATTACGCGAGTACTACCAGATGCTTCATTTAAGAAAAAATCAATAATCGTAATTTACGTAACGAAACAATTAAAAAAATGTAGAAATTACCTCCGATCTGTTGTTGTCTCGGCCGGGATCTGAAAAAGTCCAAAAGTTTGAGAGAGTTTGTGAGAATATTTACCTTTTGATTTTTGAAGAATTAAAAAAAAATTATGCACAATTAAATGTCGCCCGCACAAATCATTTCAGTTTTTATAATATGTATTCATCATGCATCTTCATATATACATACGAATGTAATTGAGTACGTATTAACACTAGCTAGCTAGCTACTATTATATATGTGTTTAATTGCTTTTGTTTTACAAGAAAGGGTCCCACTCTCGACCCTAAGTACACCGTTTTCTTGAGAAAAATCTGCCCAACGCCCGTTGCTAATGCCACAGGTCCACCAAGAGTGAACCCTACGGTGAATCAGGATATCATCACTCCGAAACGTTTGGACAATTTGTACTACGAGTTGTTGAAGCAGAAAAAGGGTCTTCTTACGTCGGATCAGGTTCTTATGACAAGCACTTTGACCTCCAAAATTGTGCTGAAAAATGCTCAGAACGGTCCTGCATGGGCTAAGAACTTCGCGGCTGCAATGGTCAAAATGGGCAAGACTGTCATACTCACCGGCACTCAGGGCGAGATCAGGGAAAACTGCCGCCTCGTCAACTGATTATTGACCATATATGCATATGGATATGGTTGATTTCTAAATATATTTTTATCATAATATTCAGTTCTTGCATGCATGCATGCCGTATTAATTTTTTCAAATTAGCTTTGATTTACCTATCTCCTTACATTTTCATGGTACCGTGTTGTTAAAGTTTGATTCATTAATTTATGGTGTCAATTTTGGTTGAATTAGAACTGATCATGGAGAATTAAGAATTTGAAAATTCTTCATTTAATTTATTTTGAGCTAAAAAGGGTATTTTTCATGAACTTTCACTGAAAAATGAGGTTGCAGAAAGAAAGAATATGATTTTTCTAGAAATGGTCCATATCATGTTATGTGCACAAAATATTTCTTAAAAAAATTGGGTTGAAGCTTTAAACATGGGTTGTTATATATATATAATCGTGTTTGTTTGAGAGAATGACACCGTATGAGATAATCAATAGTAAGCAATCTAATCTCAAAAAAAAAATCATGTCTTTGGATGTGTGTGCTACATTCGAAATGATAGAGGTTTGTTTCTTGGATATTGTGTGAATAGTAATGTTTATAGACTGTATAATCTTCCTACTATGAGTATTCAAGAAACCGTAAACGTTGTTTTTGATGATGTTTCTGATCTTGCAAGCAAGATCGGAGAAGATCAAATAGCTGAAATAATGGATCGATGAATAGAAAGTTATTTTCCTCAATCTGCACCAAATGATGGAGAAGATGTTGTAACATCTGAAGTGACACTTGACTTAGGAAATCCAGTAGATATTGAATCTAATCAAAATTCTGAAATAAAGGTGAGTGAATATGATACACATCCTCCGGTAAGACAAGTTCCAAACAAAATACAAAAGAATCACCCAATTTCTCAAGTCATGGGTGATTAATCTGATGGGATAAGAACTAGGACAAAAGATAGAGTGGATTATCGAGAGATGCTACAATTATTTTCTGTATCTTTCACTTCTGCTATGGGAGATATGTCACATGCACCTGAAGATGTACCAAACAAGGACAAGTTGACTACAACATCCACATCAAAATCAGTGAGTAGTAAAGAAGTGTTGATCCAAGTGAAACAACACATTCAACAACAATCTGTCCAGTTTCTGCAGATACATATGAATATGATTCAGATACAGATATTCAAAGAATAGATGTGCGCAGAAAAGAGCCATCTAACAAAATTCAAAAGAATCACCCAACCTCACAAGTTGTTGGAGATGTCTTTGATAAAATGCGCACAAGGGGTAAGGAAAAGGTAAACTACAGAGAGATGGTAAAACTGACTTCTTTGTCCACGTTATGTGTTGATTATGATGCATCATGTTTTGTTTCCTCCATTTAATCTTAGAATATCACAGAAGCATTGGAATATAACTTATGGATTAATGCTATTAATGAGGAACTTAATCAGTTTGTTAGAAATGCTTAGGGCTTATCTAATGATAACTTGACTATGTACTGCGATAATTCTACTGCCATGGACATTTATAAAAATCATGTCCAACACTCACGGACTAAGCATATTAATTTTAAGCATCATTTTATCCATGATATAGTTGAGAAGAACATTATCTGCTTGAAATATGTGACTACAGAAAATCAGTTAGCACATATATATGCTAAAGCTCTTGACTATGAGAGGTTTACTTAACTTAGAAGATCCTTTGGCATAAGCACTATGTATAATGTTCTACTCCACGTTGCAACACTCATAAGAATATCTAAAGCTGTAACATGATTCTTTTTGGATTATTATTTATATTGGTCTCCCTGAGGTTTGGATGTTGGGCTTTGAGTTTCTGTTCCTTTTAAGATCCTAGTGCAACAGCTTGTTTCTCAATAAAAAAAAAAAAAAAAAGAAAAAGAAAAAAAAAGCCATTATAGCTTCTCTGTCTTTTCACAAAAGCATGAGCCAAACTCCTATATTTTGATAGTTGGAATGAGTAACTCAGGAATCTTTCAAGCTGACCCTTGATTATGTTTCATTTGAAAATTCTAAACTTGAAAATAATAGTATTTTACAAAAAAAAAATAAAAAAAAATCAAGTGTTGCACAATAAAATTAAAGGATAAAAAAAGTGCGGAAATAAATAAAACCCCTAAATCGCTATTTCTCAGTTTTACCAATGTTTGTGATAATACTTGTGCTTTTAATTTTATTCAAAAGAAAAAAAAAAAGATTATTATATACTTATCCAAGATTTTCAGACTCTTATTTCTTGCAAGTAGTGAGATTTTCATGTTTTAGGGTGTTTTAAATCATTCTTAATATCTATCTTACTAAAATCGTGGGTGTCAGTCCCTATTTTTAATTTTGACACTTTGATTATCATAGTTATTTATTAAAATTTATTAATTTCCGCTATTAATTATTTTGCTCTGCTGAATTTTTAATTGGGCTATTAATTATATTGAATGATTGCAATATTGGAGTTAACCCTTTCTGATCAAAAAGGAGAAGATGATGATGAAACCGGTTTTAGCAGTGGTTCAAGTGCTGAATTTTAAATCATCCCACTCTTTTATCTTTGTTGGATGTAATTTTTGAACTGTTGTAGCTACATTTATTTTTGAACTATCTTTTGCTACTTTGGAACTTTCATGTATTTCCACGTATGCTATTAAGTTGAATATTATATGTGATCTTATATTCGGGGGGGTTTGAAGTTTCGAAGTGTTTCATTCAGGGGGAGTTCAAATTGTTTCATTCAGGGGGAGTTGATGAAAAATTGGTTTTTGATCAGAAAGTAAAAAATTGGGAGATTGTTGAATATTTTACTTTTGAGTCTAATATAATTTAATTGTTTTGACTTTCTTAAATCAATTTTTGTTATTTTGAGTTCACTATTATTATAAGGATTTATTATTTTAATTCGTATCTATTATTTATAGTTAGTTGGTCGTTATTATTAGCTTAGTGGGTAATTATTTAAGCACGTGTTTAATTAATTCACTAACCCATTATTCCAATCAATTATCTCTCCTATTGTGCGTATTTCATGCCGAGCAAAGAGCTCTCGGACTCTATAAATAGGAGAACTTAGTTCATTTCTCACATTTTCTGCAGAGAGTTGAGAGTACAAAGCTTTGGGTTGGAACATCTTTTACTACACCTTGTTTTCTTTATGGACTTCTCACTACATAATCGAGTGTGTTTTGTATTCAATATCATTGAATACTGGTTTGTATTCCTAGAGTGTTGCTTAACAATATTGTTCTAGATTCTAGGGATTGGTTTACAGAGAAATCAACTTGTGATTTCTTCTTAGAAGAGAATTTGTCTTCTCATTTGCATTCTTTTGAATACTTTTTTTTTTTTTTTTTTGCTATGAAGCCACCATCCACAAGTTATATACTTGTGGATAATGATTTAAAATTTGTGTTATTTATATTTCACTGCATAATTTTACTCAACACAAATTTTTGTTTGTCTTGTTTAAAAATATCTGATTTTATGCACGTTGAATTTAAATTACATGAATCCGAAGGCATTTAATTCTTTCATTTACACATATGTTGGCTATTAGTTACGACTCTTCCTCATTTACTTTGTTTATGTTTTAGAGATATAATTAACAACAGTGATACGGATCAAGTGAGTTCAAATGAGAAACCAAAGAGTATACATCATTTTACAATTTCCTTTTTGATTTGGTTTTTGTTAATTCCATATGTAAGATTTTCATTAATTCCTTATGTAAAATCAATTAGTACCGAGTAGTTAACTTGCATTTTTTTTGCGTTTTCCATCAGTGCAATGCATTAGACAACTTTCAGATAAATGAAAAACAAATCTGTATTAAAGTACCTTAGAAAACGATAACATCAAATACGGTTAAAAAAAAAAAACTCCATGCGCTATACCACTGCATGGAAAGTATGCATACACATACATGAGACTGTTAAGTGTATATTTTTACACTTTATCGTATCTTTTTATTTGAGCTTTTGGTGTGTTTTAACGATAATTGGTGCTTAAAAAGTTGATTTATTGTATTTTAGGTACAAATTGAAGAATTGGAAAAGTATGGGGTCAAAACTGCAATTTTGGCGAAAATATGGGTCAAAAGTGAAAATATCAAAATTCTGAAGATTTAAAGCTCGGACCCCCGTCCCAGTTTTAGTGCAAATTGTGAGACCCCCGTCCGAGACTCCGAAGCTGCGCAGTAAAGGAATTTTAATTGCACAAGGAAACTGCCTTCTTCCCCAACTTCTTCACCCTATATAAGACCAAGCCAAGCACACAATTGAGGATCCATCTTTTTTTACGCAAATTCAAGAGCAAAGAAGATCAACGAAGATTCAAGCATAGTTTTTCTTATTTAATTTATTTATTTTATTTTATTTATCATAAGTTTTACGAGTAGCAAAGTCTTTATTTCTAGGATTTTATTTGGAACCCTATGTGGGATTTATGAACCCAATTCTATGATTTTATGCAAGTTTTAATTCCGGATTATTTCTTCTACTTGTTTTATTAAGTGCATGAACTTGATCAACTTATGTGCTTTTATGTTATTGTTAATCGCATGAATCGGAAGATCGGGTTAAAAATTAGAACTGTGGTAGAAGAGCCTTTGTGGTATTAACATAGGAATATAGTTAATCTCTTAGGTAGCCATTATTGAGATTTGTGCTTAATGCTGTGTTCTAGAATTAATTGCATAGGAATATAGTAATTGAATCTAGAGTATTAGAATTGTAATACACGCGGAAGCGGGTTATGATTATTTTAGCATCTCAGGTTAATAATCCGGGTTAATTGCTTGTATAATTGAAGGAATTGGGGGAATAATAATCACATTGGGGGAAGAATAAAATCCTAGGTTTGCTTATCTTGATTAAATCTTCACTTTAAATTGCTTTCTTGTTTTTGCTTGTTTTTAATTTATTTTAATCTAGTTAAATCTCTCTAAAGTCGACTGTGTAGGGTGGGCTTGATAATAATTGGTAGAATTTAGCGTCTAGGATTAAATAATTAAATATTCCCTGTGGGTTCGATATCCGGACTTAATTGTCCACTTTATTACTTGTACGATACGTGCACTTGCGTGTAGGTTTTCGGCCAACAAGTTTTTGGCGCCGTTGCCGGGGAATATTTTAATTATTTATTTTATTCTAGCTCTAAATTTGAACAATTTTCACGATTCACCCAAATTAAATTTTTTTTTTCGTTTTAATTTTTTTTTTAATATTTTTTTTTCTTTTGTTACATGTCAGGTTACAATTTTCGCGCAACTCAAACGAGATATGAATGGCTTCCATCTGGCGAATACCTCCAAAATACCTATAATATGCCGTTACTTTGTTCAATATGTGGTGGAGAACATTACGCTAACCAATGTTGGTATGCACCGAAAGCGAATAATTTCATAGATAACACCAACGGCGGTTATTGGAACACATACACCAACACGCCACGAGAGCCCACTGCTCAGGAGTGTTATTTGAATTCCGTCCTGGAAGAATTTATGAAATCCACTCAAGTATCTATCCGGAGACTGGAGTTACAGTTGGAAGAATTCAAGCGCCAAAGGTCTCTTGAAAATATTTCAGACAATATCGAGAATGGTTGCAACAAAGAAAATCCGTCTACAACTTGTAGTGAGAAAAATCCTTTAGACCTAGAAAATATTGTCGATAAGAAGGAAAAGGAACTTACGAAGACGCTTACGGATGATGAATATGAGAATGCAATCGAGCTCAACTCCAAAGATGTCTCGGAACAAGAGAAGAAGGGGATGGATGTGGTTAGTGCAAATATTCAAATTGATGATCTTATTGTTATTCCTGACGTGGCTTTGAAGGCATCAATAGAGGTTGATGAGAAGACGAATGTGTTTGAAGTGGAGGTTATACGCGGACGTGAGGTTTTTGTGTACCGATTTGAGGGAGCGGTGATGAAGATCCCATCTTGGCTTCGTACCAATTGATTACAACTAAGAAAGACTACAAGCTAAGGTGGACACTGACATATTGCAATCCTATCCTTGTATCGGTTGCAATTGAAGTGAAAAAGCTCATGGATGGATGCACAATCTACAAGGCTTTGGATTGGACATAAAAATTTCAACAAGCAAAGTCTGGCTGAAGACTTTAAACTTAGCGCTTCTCGGGAGGCAACCCGAGCTTTATTGTTTTTCGTAGTTTTCGTTAATTTTTCGTTTCGTTTTTTTTATTGTCATAAGAATGCATTCTAATTCACTATTTGAATTTTACTTTTCAGGGTCGAAAACGTGATCGAGGGTCGAGTCGGCCGTCCGTAAAAAAAAAAAAAAAAAAAAAAAAAAAAAAAAAAAAAAATTGCACCACTGCCTGTGGGACGGCCGTCCCAAAAAATAGGTGTAAATGTGGGACGGCCATCCCAAAACCAGTAAGGAGAAAAAAATTTCGGAGGCCGTCCAAAATTTAGCACAAAAACCGGGACAGCCGTCCGAACCTAGTTGGGGCGTTTGAAATGTTTAAAAATCAGATTTTCTCCCCCATTATTTCATAAACCCTCCTCGTTCTTTCTCTCCAAATCCCACACACAAGGAGGCTAGAGAATCAAACAAAATTCTCCAAAATCTACTCTTTCAAGGCACGCTCACAAGGTGTTCGACAATTTGCTCCAACCAAATTTTGAGTACGATTGTCAACCAATTCTCACCGAATCTATTCCAACCTCTCTCCCAATATGTCGTCCAACAAACGAGGCCGCATGAGCGAAGCATCATCATCCAAAGGGAAGGGAAAGGGAAAGAAAAGTGCCACCGCCCGTACCCGAGTTTTCCGATGAGGACGAGCGTAAGAGAGCGAGGGAGGAGCACCCCGATCACATCGACTCCGACTAAATCAGGTGTTTTCTATCCTTAAACTTTGTGCTAATTTCGTTGAGGGCAACGAAAATCTTATGTTTGGGGGTGAAAAACATGTTTTTGTGCTTATTTGTTTTAGTTTGCATGCATTAGGTTTTATTTGCTTTTATCGTTTTTTCCGGAATATAAAAAAAAAAAAAAAAAATTGCTTGAGTCGAATGCATCGATGAGTTTTGATGATGAGAGGTGATCAATGTTTGATGATGAGATTGCTTGTTTTGTGTGATAAGGATTAGATATTTGTTTAGCTTTCGATTCAACGGGACTTAGAAGCGAATTATTGCTAGGAATCACATTTTGTGCATTGCTTTGGTTGAATGTTTTGTATTTTAAATTTGGAATTAATTTGTGCTAGATCATGCTATGTTCGGTTTTAAGACTCACCTTAGGAAATTTATGATACGAAATATTGAGTAGTGAGTGATTTGGGATATGATTTGGGCCTTCTTTGAACCGTTTGAGCCTTTCAAGCCGACATTTTTATCGAAATTATCCTTAGAACCTTGATTTGAGCCTCGGAGAAAAGGTGTTCTTTCTTTTAGCCAATGTGTAAGGTGGAATAGGTGGAGATTCTTGAAAAAATTATCCCTTGGAGTTCGGTCGAAATTTTTTATAAGGTCCTTCTTCTTCTTCGAAAAAAAAAAGAAAAAACGTAAGGGGCTTAAGTTGTTGGGCTTGGTCCAACTTAACCCTATTAGGGCTTGTAAACAAGACACTCTAAATACAAGATTCATAGTGCTTGCATACAAGTGAAGAACCCTAGCCGCTCCACACTCACGTCTGTTGCCCTCATTTGCCAGTTCGCCGCCGCCGTAGCCGGAATTCAGCTCTCACGCGCCGTCTCGATATTTGGTAGCCTCTTTCCTTGTTTTATTCTTCCGTTTATACTGAATTTTGCGTGTCTAGTGCCACGTAATAGTTGGATTCGGTATACGAGGTGAAATCCGAGAGGAAGAAGACGAAGGAGTCAAATCACCGTGACCCCGCTGCCGAGCCTCCGTCGTACGCGCCCGCATGTGCCGCCCGAAGACAACGCGTGATCTGCACGCGCCACCGCTGCCCCGTTCGTCAATCGCCATTGTTTTGCCATTGCTTCTCCCGACTACACAGATTGGTTTCCGTGGCAGTTTGCTTCGATCCTGAAAGTTCGCCTCACGCTTCAAGAGGTAATTTCGGATCCGATAGTAAATAGGGCGTTGAATTAATATGATTAATTAAAATGTTGTTATTTCCAGTATGTCTATTACTTGAATGATTATGTGTAATTGTTTCATGTATGTTATGTGATTTACTGCTAGCAAGTTATAAGGTTTACGATAGCAAATTAATTACATGCATATATGTTTGTAATTTGCGCTGGAAGAAATAGGGTATGCATTTTTTTGCTAAAATTGTGCACGTGATTATATGTAAAATATGTTTTTCATATAAAATTTTTGTTTTCTGCTGCGTACACGTGCCTGATTCCCAACAATCTCTCCATCCCGAATTATAGGTGTTAGAGTACGCGTTCATATGCTGTCGATTTGTGCTATTTACGTAATTTAGAGACTCTGTTTCTTCTAGGCATTGGTGAAGGCTTTGGACTACATGGGCTTGTTGGGTATAAAGAGTTGCTACTTGTTTTGACAACTTCTCTAACTGGGCAGTTATAGCTGTGACTCCGTCTAACTCCAAAAGCCCTCCTATCTTTTTTGTTCCACTGTT
This sequence comes from Erythranthe guttata, assembly GCF_056151865.1. NCBI lineage: Eukaryota > Viridiplantae > Streptophyta > Magnoliopsida > Lamiales > Phrymaceae > Erythranthe > Erythranthe guttata. The sequence goes on along the minus strand of NC_142538.1, from coordinate 13,034,071 downwards.
TGACTTGTCGGAATTCCGCATGTATTTGTTCCTTGCGATCCGCTCCAAAGGTTCGTAGGATTCGTCATAGGTCAAACTCATGAACATTCTGCCGGCTGCTTAATCGAGCACCGTTCTCGAATTTATTGCAATCCGGCATAAAATATTTGTGGCTAGCGCCACTCTTGAAGACCATGATTGGGGCATATCTGGGAAAGCTGTTTAAACCGCTTCCATGTCTCAAAAAGTGCTTCGTCTGATTCTTGCAGAAAATTTTATATTTCTCTCGATATTTTTTCGGTTTTATTTATAGAGTTGTATGTGTTCATGAAGATCTGTGCTAGTTGGGGCCAAGATGATGTGGAGAGCGGTGCACAAGTTGGTAGCTAGCCATTCTTGTGCTGCCCCTTGCAGAGAGTGCTTGAAAAGGCGGAGCTGTAGTGCTTCAGGTGACACCTCATTCATCTTATGCGATTCACACGTCCCGAGAAAGTTAACCAAATGGAGATGCAGATCTTCATGAGATAACCTGTTGAAAAAATCGTTGTTTTTAGAGCATTGGGAGAAGTCCCGCTCTGATTTCAAAATTGTTGGCTTTGAATAGGGGGTTGTTGGATGCTTGACTAAAACCCATGCAGTGTCCGAACAGTGTACTCGTGTAATGCACGTTGGCGAGGTTGCTGATCAACGAGCTGAAGGTGCTGCTCGTTGATGATATTTCCTTCCGCATCTAGGAAGTTTTCTTGGTCATCCCTCCTGCGATTATTTTCTCCTTCCATTGTTGCGAAAATGTTTTGAGAAAACCTTTGATTCCTTCTGGCTTGCCTAAAAGTCCGCTAGATTTCAGGGTCAAGAGGTAGGAAGTTCGTGTCGTATCCTCTTCGTATAAAATGTACCTAAACCAAAATGAAGTAAACAGAAATAAGTAAAAAATAAAAACAAATAAGAATAAAACGGCTGAAGTATGAAAAATTGCTCAAATTTGATATCAGAATAAATAGATAATTTAGCCATATTCCCAGGCAACGGCGCCAAAAAAAACTTGTTGGGCTAAATACCTAACACGCAAGTGCACATATCGCAAACAAGAAGTAAAAGTGGAATGTGAGAGTTGGATGTCGATCCCACAGGGAATACTCAAATTACCTAATCCTAAGTACCGAATTCTAACAATTATGATTTTTATCCAGCCTACGCAACTTTATCAAGTTTTATCAACTAAATAATTAAACTAACTATGAAAGAAAATAATCACGATAATATATCAATAAAAACGGAATTAGGATTTTATCTTCCCCCTATGCGATAATTCATCACCCAATTAAACCCCTATCATGCAAGTTACGATTCCTGATTATTAACCTGAGACACTAAATTACTCATAACCCATTGTTGCATCTATTATAAGTCTATTATTCATAAGCAATTCACTATATGTCTATCTATGCAAACCAATTATGAATAAATCTTTATCTAACAAGTCTTGTAAACGGCTAGCTATGGTGATATATGTATGTATAAGATATATGCAATTAGCACACTAATCCGGTGAAAACTACTCGAAAGCTCTTATATTCCTGTTTTAATTTTTAACAATAACACATATCAACTTAAATAAGCTTCAATCCCTAAATAAGATGAGATGGAAGAAATAATCAGGGAATCAAACTTGCATAATATTAAAAAATAGGTTCAATCAGCAGATAGGGTTCCAACAAAAGCCTAGATTAAAAGGTTAAGCTACTCACGTTCTTAAGTGAAAAAATCATTAAAATAAAAAATACATAGATTTAGAAAAGAGAAATAAAGGGAGAACTATGATGGAGATTTGTCAGATCTTTGTCTTCAATTCTCCGTTCTCTCGCTTCTTTTGCTTTAATATTTTGTAAAAGTGTCTCTAATTCATGCTTGTCTTTGCCCTTAAAGAGGTGCTCCAACTTGGTAGAAGATCCGGGTTTCTTTGTGCGATTAAAACTCCAAAATTGATCTTCCGCGTGTCTTCACACGGCCGTGAAAATCAATACAAATCTCACACGGCTGTCTCAAATCTCGAAACTTTCTGCCCAGGCACGCACGTGACAGAAATAGCCTATTTTTCACACGGCTGTTCTAGGCTAATTTTCAGACGCCGACGTGTTTTCTTCCATTTTTTCTTGCTTTTGAACCTTTTTTCCTCGTTTCATCCTTGAAACTCCCGAATCTTCAAATTGCACATAAAATACAATTGACCAATCATCATGCACCATTATATCGATAAAAGTGCACAAAAATTCTCGTAAGAAAGTATAAATTGAGTGTAAAATCTACACTTAACACACCCCCAAATATAAACTTTTGCTTGTCCTCAAGCAAAAACTTGCAACTTTCAAAGAACACAATCAAAAAAATGCACCTTATCACATAGATCAATGGTCTACTTCACGTTGTCAAAACGTGCAATTATCATGACAATTCAAAGATACTTATTCACTTACATTGCTAAAAAACACAAAACGTACTATCGCTTCAAGTATTCCATCTTTGTAATCTAAAATTGGAGAAAATTTATAATTACATAGTAATGTTCGACTCCAAAGACTCACAAAATTTCTTTACTGGGCTAGTATCAACCATCTTTCATCATCATAATTCATTGAAGCATTTATCATAACCACAACTTTTTTTTTCTTTTAGAGAAATAAATCAACAAAAATAATTAAGCTAAAAATAAAAATCCCAAGGCATGCAAACTAACAAACGAATAAAGCACGGGGAAAACAAGTAATTACCCACCCCCAAATTTAAATTTTACATTGCCATCAATGTAATTCGCATGAAATTCAAGGATAGACAACACCTGACTAGTCGACACGCCCATCGTCGGGCTTCTCTCCACCTTCGAGTTGCTCGTGAACATCACCATCCTCCTCATCATCACAAAGCTCAGGTACTGGCTCAAGGATCGGTGCTGGTAAAGGTCCTGGCTCTGCACACTCGGGTGTGCCACACGCTAGATGGCGTAAGATAGCCTGGAGCATCTTCCCCGATCACCTTTGTAGGGACTCGATTGTGCTGAATTTTTGCTCCACATTGGTAAACCGGTTGCAAGTAATCGCCAACTCCTGCTCCATCTGTCTCTGAAATCGATGATTCGAGCTTGTGCCCGGGCCCTCTTGAAGGGCGGCTTCTAGAGATTGTTGCCCACCATAAATGGGCTATTCGAATTGGCAGGATGCTAGGTTACTGATGGGATTGCGTATTGTTTGGTCGATATCAACTAATTTGTTCGGAACTTTGGCATTCTTTCATACACCGGTCACGAGGCAAGGGAAATAGAAACCCTTGGAGTTGTCGGTCATGGATATCCAAAATCGGTCATAAATTATCTCAATGACGTTGATTGGTGTCCCCTTAAGGATGTAGTAGGCGAGAGGACACCTTTCTTGGTTGATTTGGCTCAAGGACTTGGTGGGTCAAATTTGCGCTTATGAAAGTAAGGCATGCTTTTGCGACTTGGTGGATGCACTTCCATTCTAACTCGTAGAAGTTCTCGTTCGCAAATACGACCCAAATGGGTGTCCCATCACATAGAGCTTCCCCAAGTTGGTCCTTTGTTACTTCGTGTTTGCATTCGCTTCCAATTGCACACATCGCCTTTTAGCTTGTAGAAGGACTTAATAGCCTTAGCACTCTAATCGACTTTCTTCCCTCGGACCGTGCTTGTTGTGCGATCGGAATCTTGGTGGATTCGGTGGTTGGCGGAGAACTCCCGGACTAATGAGATGTTGGTGGATTACGCCGGTTCTAGCATGGATGGCCACCCTCGTCTAAAAAACTCTTGATTCAACGGTTGGAATAGAGGCAATGTGATCGTGTATTCTTGCTGCGTGATGAGCTTCTTAACTTTCTGTTTTAAAAAGAGAGCTTTGGATCGCTCTACACAAAAAGCGTCCTCATCGGGGGTCGGAATTTCGGCGACTTTCTTACCCTTTCTCTTGCCTTCCTCAGATGCTTCGTCTTCTTGCCCCCTCTTGTTGGAAGAAATGGTAGTGAGAGTGCTTCTTGGAATGGATCGGAGAAGAATCGATATGAAAAATTCCCCCAAACTTGGTTCGCGCAATCTGTCGAACACTTTGTGTGTGTGCCTTCTTCAAGCCTCCCTGCCAAAATCAATAATAATCTAACAACTTTAGGCGTTTTGTGTGTGTCGGTGGTGAATTTAGAGTTCAATTCGCAAGAAAAATTGACAAAAGTTGAAAAATAGAAGCTAGGGCTCGAAAGGGGGGATAAGGGGAGTTTTATGAATATGTGGGTTGCTGACAATTTTCTCCCTTTAATGTGCCTTCTGTTCCCTTCACACGTTCGTGCCCATTTTTTAACTAATTTTCGCATGGTCGTGTGAACTAACGGAGGTGACTGTTGCAGTTTTTGAATTAGCATGGCCGTCTCCCAAAATGAGCTGATTTTGAGACAGCCGCGTGAAACGGCGGATCGGAATTTCGTCTCTTGTTTTTGAACTACCACGGTTGTTCGGGTAAATGAACTGTTTTTCGGACGGCCCTGCGAAATGTCGAATTTTGGCTGAAACCTCCCCGAATTACAGATGGCCGTGTGAAATTTGCCTTGTTTTTGGGACGCCCATATGAGCTCCAACTTTGCGATTTTATACCTAAAAATTAAAAACATGCTTAAATCGTTAGCTTGCATGATTATAAAATAAAATTAAACAAGAAAACTAAAGACAACGAAAACATTAAAATCTCGGGTTGCCCACCGAGAAGCGCTAAGTTTATAGTTTTCAGCCAAACTTTTTCTGCCTTGTCGCTCAAGCTAAAGTGATGGAAGTCACTTGGCGATCCAATTCTCCTCCCAAATAATGCTTGAGGCGCTGCCCGTTGACTTTAAAATATTTTCCAGTATCGGAATCCAATAACTCGACTACCCATGTGGAAATACTTCGAGTACGGCAAAAGGCCCTGACCATCTCGACTTGAGTTTTCCCAGGAACAACTTGAGACGAGAGTTGAAAAGTAGCACCATTTGTCCCTTGTAAAATTCCCGATGCAATATCATATTGTCGTGCCACCGCTTGGTTTTTTCCTTATAAAGACAATTTCTTTTGTAGGCATTCAATCACAATTCATCGAGCTCGTTGAGTTGAGACATTCGTTTCTCCATGCTTCGAGATCGAAGTTTAGTTTCTTGATGGCCCAAATCGCATTATGCTCCAACTCAACCAGTAGGTGGCATGCATTTCCATAGATCAATCGGAACGGTGTCATTCAAAGGGGATTCTTGTAAGTTATACGATATGCCCAAAGTGCATCATCTAATTTTCTTGACCATTCCTTCCGTGTGGGACTAACAACCTTTTTTAGGATGTTTTTGATTTCACGATTCATGACTTCGGCTTGCCTGTTGGTCTGTGGATGCTATGTCAATGCGACCTTGTGCTTTACACCATATTTGGCCAAGAGTACCTCAAATTGCTTATTGCAAAAGTGAGTGCCCCCATCACTAATAATTGCTAGCGGTGTTCCTAATAGAGTAAATATTTATCTTTTCAAGAAAGCACAAACCACTGCAGAATAATTAGTAGGAAAGGCAGCCAACTCAACCGATTTAGACACATAATCGACGACAACTAAGATGTATAGGTTATCGAACGACGGGGAAAAAAATTCTATAAAATCAATTCCCCATACATCGAAGGGCTCTACTTCGACCATTGTATTTAATTGGAGTTCGTGCCTCCTAGAAATATTACACACACGATGGCATCCATCGCAACTCAATACAAATTTATAATAATCATTAAAAAGAGTAATTCACATCATGTAAAAAATTGGAGCATATTACACCCACACCCCTGAGGTATGCTAAAATAACTTTAAGGTCCATGTGGTATCGATAATTACACTCAACCCCCTTAAAAATAGTTAGAAACTGTGATGGGATAATGCATTGGATACATTATTTCAGGAAGAGGTGGAGACAATAAAGGGGTATAGGTGATTGAAGAAATGTTGGGGGAACCATGTATTTGTGAAAATACCTACACGCAAGTGCACATTTAAGTAATATAGTGGAAAATTAAGTCCGGATATCGATCCCACGAGAAATATTCCACTATCTAATTCTAAGAGCTAGATTATCCCAATTATGTTCAAGCTCACCCTACACAGTCATTTAGAGAATATTAACTAAATTAAACTAAAGTATAAAATACAAATAAAAAGCAAGGAAAATAAGAAAATAGATTTTACTGTATAAAGGTCAAGATTATGCTCTTGTTATGCTCTTTTAGAATGCATTCAAATAGACAATCAACTCCGTGCTCTAGATGAAATTTGAACTTTTGGAGAATAATCGTCATGGAATGCTCAAGTTTAAATGTTTTATAGGCCATAATTTTTATCTCTACGATACACTATTTTTGCTCAATATAGTTTGACTGATTGTTGGATAGTGTGGCCGTTTGATTCCATTCCAGATGTTTTTTTTCTTTGTTTTTGCACTTAGAAGCTTGACATTTTACGAAACAGGCAAGATATATCTTTCAATCTTTGTACCATATCAAAGATATCATTGTATGCAAACTTATGACAATATCTAAAGTTCTTCCATGAATTATTTATTCTTTATAATTAGACTTAGTTTCACTTTGTGAAATCATTATGTCATTACTTTGACAGGATGATGGTCTAGTACATAGTCTGCCAAACTCAAAATGCTCTGAGGTATGTTATTAAAATATGCAAGTCCCTTTTTTGTTTGTCTCTTCTTCTATGTTTCAAATTTGTCTAAATTCTCTAACTCTTAAACGATCGAGACTATTATAGAGCTACTCCAGACTTGCGTTCATGTGGAGTGATACTCTTTGTAAAGTATGCACGACCCTAACCTTCTCTTTATACTAGTACGAAGCATATAGACCAATTAAATTTGTGTAGAGTATGTTTGGAACATAATTTACATTCATGCTCATTGCTAGCTGGAAATTATGTTAATGCACCAAGCTCTTAATTTTTTTGTTTATTTTTCGGATGTATGTTTCATCGTTCAATAAGGAAAAAAAAGGAATTGGTTAAAGAGTGGATAATCTACAATAAATAGAGCCCGTTGCATAAGGACTAGCTGTGCCATGTGGGACATTGCAATTGGATATATGATGCATTTTGGTTATCAGGAAGATTTGTTGTCCCACAACGAGTTATATGAGTTGTATTAGTTTTCAATGATTTCACATAAACATTATTAACTAAACAATATCTCGTAATTGACTGCAAATTTGATCATCAATCTCGAAAAATATGTTTTCCTAGGATTCATGACCTGAATTTCAATGTATATGCAATACAAAGAAGATAAGATAAGTTTGATTTGATGCAGTTTACATTTCTCCAATATTTACAGAAGTAACAATATATTTTTGGTCTAAAACAAATTGATTCATATTTTATAAAAGGCATCTTGCAACCTAATGTATGCATAAAAATTATTTTCACCATATAATAATATTACGACACGTGCAACGCACGTGCACTTTGCTAGTAGCAAGAAATGTACATAACCAGTTATTAGGTTTGCTAAAAAAAATGTACATCACGCGCTAAATATTTAGCGCAAAATATGTATATAATGAGTTATTAATTTTGCGCAAGAAATGTACTAACTGGTTATTTTTTTTGCGAATTAAAGACACAATAAATATGTTCTTTTATTTATTTACATTTATATAAAATAGGAACCAAGTAATTCAAAAGCAAAGCACCCTATTTACAACGTTATGGCTAACATCGTGTGTTTATAATGTTAATGCATTTAACGAGTTGGGACCTGTTAAAATCGTATATGAGTCGGGTCAGGAGTTTAATTTAGAAATAAAGTTGGGCCAACCTAGTGAATATTGATTGTTGGGCAGTTCTATTTTGAATAAATAAAGTTGGGCTCGATCGAACTAAAACATAAGACTTGCACAAACCACGGGAAAATTACAGTTTATGTCCCTAAACTTTACCACTAAAACGATTTATGTCCTCAAAATTTTTTTATCCATGAAATATGTCCTCAAACTTACCACTTTTTTACAATTTATGTTATGCCGTCAACTCCGTCAGTTAACTTGGATGGAAATATCACATGTGGCGCACGTGATGTCGGTCTGGGCGTTAAATGCTGATGTGGTTGACACACTGAGATGATGTGACCGAAAAAATGACATGGAGTGACATGTGGTTCTCTCCCTTTATTTCAATTTTAAAATTCCCAATTTATCATAACAATCCCCAATTTCTCATTTTCCCTATTTCATTGAACCGAATGCAGAGACCCTACCCCCTAAATTCCTCGTACGAAGCACCAAATTGAGGTGAAATTCCGCGACAATAAAATTGCCCAACCATAATTTCGCAAATTTCAAACATTTGTGGAGCTACAACATCACAATGGAGTAACATTTTCAATTTTGGTAAGTTTCTTTGAAGTTGATATCTTTGAACTTCGTTATGGGGATTTGGGAGGTGGTAGTTTCGATTTCAATCAAGTTGTATGTTGTAGTGTAGAATATGAGTAGAATTTGAGGGTTAGGGTTTCTACATTCGGTTCAATGAAATAGGGGGGATGCGAAATTGGGGATTTTAATAACAAATTTGAAATTTTAAAATTGAAATAGAGGAAGAGAACCACATGTCACTCCATGTCATTTTTTCGGCCACATCATCTCAGTGTGTCAGCCATATCAGCATTTAACGGCCAGATGATATCATGTGCACCACACGTGATATTTCCGTCCAAGCTAACTGACAAAGTTGACGGCATAACATAAACTGCCACAAAATGGTAAGTTTGAGTACATATTTCATGGATGAAAAAGTTTGAGAACATAAATCGTTTTAGTGGTAAAGTTTAGGGACATAAATTGTAGTTTTCCCCACATACCTCTAACACCAAAATTTGCAGAAAAAATATCAAAACTCTTTCATATGATTTTCAATTAAAAATTGTAGGAAAAACAAATTACAATTTCCGTCCCCTTAAATTTGCACCGATTACACATTTGGTCCCTCATGTTTTAAAGTTAAATACTTTTAGTCTTGTTCGTCAATTTTTCGTTACTACCAACAGAATCCATCGTGTGCGGGTCCATTGCCTTAACTGACGAATTAACGGTAAATTAATCAAAAATGACCAAAAAATGTAGAATTATTGAAATATGATTGACAAAATATATTTTTTATGAACATGGGAGACCAAATGTGATATCAGTGCAAACTTAAGGGACGAAAACTGTAATTTTCCCAAAATTTCACATGTTCGAAAATAAAGGACTCAAAGAAATAAAATTGAAACTCAAAGGACTTGTAGCTACATTTTATTTTCTCTCAAGCACATTGTAAAGTAGTTATAGTCCAGTTGAGGGAGTAATAACACAATTGAGTCAGTTGATTTGATTCAGCATATAAACATACATATTACTCAGAACATCAACTATATATATGAATTATATATTTTAATCTAAACAAAGACCAATTATATTTAAAATAATTATTAAAATAACATTTAAATGGAATTAAACACTAATATGAAATATCTACATTGTAGTAACTTAATATATTTTGCTTGATAAACCTTTTAATAAACGAGATTTAAATAATTTTTTTGCTCTAATAGTATAGAAAATGAAACCGATAATATTTTCGAAAACAAAAATTAGTTATATACGAGACAAAAATAATAAATGCGCTATAACTGACAACAAGGAAAATCAAGGACCTCGAAAAAAAATTAAATTTATTCTACTCGAGACAGGTGGACGTAATAAATACCGGAATCTAACAGGGTGTAGTGTAGTAGCTTATATTTCAACCTACTAAAAAAGTAACTATGATCAATCTCTAATTATAAACCATGGTTAAATCCAACCCTAACTATCGCAAAATTAGAGCAAGGAATGTAAATAGTGAGTTATTAATTTTGCGTAATAAATGCATATGACGGGTTATAAATTGTGCGCAAGAAACGTACATAACGAGTTATTAATTTTGCGCAAAAAATGTAAAAAACAGATTATTGACTTTGCGCAAAAAATGTACATAAGGGGTCATTAATTTAGCGCATGAAATGTATATAACGAGTTATTAATTTTGCGCAAGAAATGTACTAATACGGGTTCATTTTTATAAATTAAAGACACGATAAATATTTTATTTTACTTTATATTTTCATTTAAAATTGGAATTAACTCATTCAAACACAAAACCTAAGGAACCACATGATGTATATCTCTACTGATACACCAAACGAAAATAAATAAATAAACCTATCTTTGCTTCAAACCCTTAAAAATGTGAAAAAGAGAAAATTGCATGCGAATCTTGTCGTCGAAGAGCGAGAGTGCTTGGCCGATGCTATTGCCATGTTATGGCTGGAGGCAATAGCAAATGATGTGTCGGGGATTCAACCGCAGGCAGAGCCATGATTTGTAGATGAAGAGAAGATGACGTGAAATCGCTTTCTATGATCATTCACAAATGATATCGGTTTTGAAGTAAGTATAACTCCTCCTGAAATAACATCGCAGTCATCCTTTTCTGACCACAAACAAGTTCGAGAAGGCATAGACCCTATACATCCTTACCTCTCGACTGCTTTAACTGTTGGGAATTTTATTTAATAAAATAAAATTATTTTTTGAATGAAAATTAAAAAAATATTTTTAGGCACCTATTTGATCAAATAGGTGTGACAATATGAATAGGTGTGGCCACACCTCTTCACTTGTTTAATTTCCTAAGGGTTGTGTTCATTAATCACAACCATCGGAAACTTATAAATAGCAACTCCACATGTTTGATTTAATTAAAAAAAAACATAAAAAATCAATTAAATTCCATAATTTTGTTCTATGGAATTCTTCTTTCTTTAGCACGAAAATATTCTTCATAGAATATTTTCTTCCGTATTCGATTCGAGAGTTTGAGACACAAAGTAACGTTCGTTGTACTCGGGATTTTGAGTGCTCATATGCCGAGTTAGCCGTTGTATCTTGGGAGACCATTGCCAAATAACAGTAAGCACCATAGCGGGGCAATATTGTCTTAAGGAAAGAGTATTCTCGCCTCGGCTAATCTTTTCGTATTTTTACTAATTCATTTGTTCGACCATTTTACTAAATTCACTACCCGTTTTATACACCGGGAACAACAATCTTAAGACAATATCTTTGTGAGATTTAGTAAATTGTGTTTTCTGTACACGTTGGTAAACGGGATAGAGTAGAAGATAGTATGCCAAAAATCAAGAAGTTACAAAATCAAATCGGAGGAAAAAGTTCATTTTCGGACAGAACATGAAGTCCACGTTCTTTCGCATTTTCGAAGCTGTTAAAGTCTAAATATGGAAAATTAACATTTCACAGAAGTTGTAGATAATCAAGTTGGCTTTCCATAACATATTAAGTCGTCACAATCGGAGATTGTATGGAGGAACTATGATGAAAATACGAAAGGATGCCAGAACTGCCAATGCACCTTTTCATGAAAAATACAACCGTTCGTGACCAATGCAACTTGTCGCATATTAACGCCTCACCCATGTCCAATGCATGAAATTTTGGTGAAAGAAGACTGAATCGAAGATCAATAATGAGGTTTTATATTATTTTCGATTCATGAATATTATTTAATATTTTTTTTCTGGTTCCATTGTAGGTGCAAATTTACAGCACACCTATTCCGACTTCGAGGCTTATTTTGATCATGATCCAGTCCGAATATCAGAAAACGTAAAAGATAAAAGTTGTAAAACAATTTATTGGCTATTCGGATCATATTGAATCAACAAAATCGGACTTCAGACGGAAGAAATATGATTAAATCATTCAGCACTGCCATAATATTGACACGATTTGGTGCTACCCACAAAATTTGAATTGACGAACATATAATTTAACGGGTGCGTTTTTTAATTATAAGATATCTATTTGTGCAATAAATTGATAATGCTATATGATATAATGGGGAATTATTGCATGATAGTTTAATTTTAATATGTGGAAGAATGGTAAACTATATACAATATATATGCTTAATGAATATTCATTATGTTTGTATATCTACATTAATGATATAAATAATTTTATCCTAAATGCAATAAAGTGATAGGGTATGTGTTAATTATTTGAATAAGTTTATCATAAACCGCATGACATTTCTCATGAAAATGCAATGTTTATTTTCATAAATTGCATATAGTTTTGATACGAGATTAACTTTCTCCCAATTTTCATTTGATGTGGAACCGTCCAATTGATTGATTTTCGAATATGTTATATGAAATTTGTGAGTACGTGATCTTATTAACGTTTTTGTTATTGTCTATGAACGATTAGACTTGTCTCGTATATTAAGTATGAGTTACTTAGTAAGAGGAATATTATTATACATATTATTATTTCCGTAAGCCATACCAATTCCTTAGAATTTTGTAATTGCTTGGACACATATTGATTACGTGCTATATATTTATATAAATCAACTATGTTGGACATGAATTAATTTATGCCATGAAATAATATTCAAACATGATGTTATTATGTACTCATATGTATATACTATGTATATGTTGAGAAAGTATGCTTGATCTATTGTTTATGTCTATGATCAACTAGTATTGTTTCTTTCTATGATCAACTAGTATGAAAGTCGTGGTCACATATTATATTTATTATAATATTGATGTACATATGTTTTATATATGAATCATACTACAGTACAATTAAAAGCATGATTGAAATGAAATAGAAAGAAAGAGAAGCTCAATTCATGAGAGCACATGAGTAGTTCTTGTCTCAAGAACATAAAAGAAGATTGAATCGTTGGTTCGATATGATTTGATATCACATTTGCAAGATGATGATCTACAATGTGAATGGATCAGATCGGATTTTTATTTTCAAACATCCGAAATAGCTGTAAACAACAATAGATGTTTTGTTGAAAGAAAATTCCAGCAGTTTACTTAAGAGCTCGTTTTGTAGAATTAAATCGTTGGATTTGGCTGAATTTTGAACGGCATGTTTAGGACATAAAATCCTAAATTATGAACGATTAAGATTAGAATTTGTGTATTCTAACTTTAATATTTAATAGTGGAGATCAATCACCATTTGGAGAGATTAATATTCTCTTGTTTATTGACAAGATTTAAGTATCTTGACGAGTTTTCTCTTTTGAGAAAAAGGAAGAAATCTTATTATCTTAATTGTTGACAAGATTTAAGTATCTTGAGAAGATTTTTCTTTTTGTGCTTTCTTGAGAGAAAGAAAAACAATACTTTGTAATTAAATCATATTGGTGATCCAAAATATTTTTCTAACTAAAGAAGAAATATATTTTGTTACATTGTGTATCCTTATTAATAAAATAAAAATAAGGATTTCAAAGCATTTAAATGCTATGTGAATGGAAGTTGGAAAGTGCCAACTTTGACAAATGAATTAAAAAATGAGAACTAAAACTTTTGGAAAAAGTTTATGGATATTATATTGATAAATTCTAGAATACATACTCTAGAATTTGTGGGGGAAATTAGATATCCCGAGCTACCACGTTAATATTTAGAAATGTGGGGGTCTTTAGGCCCTAACCACATAAAATAAATATTCAGATCTAACCACATAAATATTTAGAAATGTGAGGGTCTTTAGGCCCTATCCAGTAACCACATTAATATTTAGAAATGTGGGGGTGTTTAGGCCAAGGTAAAAAAAAGTACCTAAATTAATATAAGGCTGTCAAGTGGATAAATATTGAATATATTTATAAGGATTGTGCACGAGATATATTGATTATATTTATAAGGATTGTGCACGAGATAGTCACTCTTGATGCAAATTGGTTATATTGTGGTTTCTTGTAAAATAAGAAAATAAAAAGGTTCTAAATAAGATAACTTATAAATGTGTAAGTGGTAAATCATCAAAGTGATGAACAACCAAGTTCAAATATGTGAGAGTGGAAAATCATCAAAGTGATGAACAAGTAAGTTAAAATATGTGAGAGTGGTAAATCATGAAAGTGATGAACAACCAAGATACTACAAGATGGCAAAT